>NC_091285.1:54121820-54422710 GCF_032444005.1 Ranitomeya imitator
ATTAACATCATATAATTATTTTACATCATGAAAACATGTGTACACTGTAAATTATTGGAGATCTGAGATCGGTTATTCTGGGGTGAAGCATACGCTCCACATCAGCATGTTGTTTTTAGCACTTTTAGGCATAGCTCCCAACCGTCCAAACTTCAGAGGGACTGTCCCAAGTCGTGTTATGTCAGTTCTTTTGTCTCGGATACCTCTCTCCAACGTCTTCACCGATTTGTAGCTCGGGGCGGCGCACGGCTGCTTCTCTCTACATAAATTAAATATTCACTTACTTACATTCCTCCAAATAAGCATATGTAAACATATATATCACTAATGTGACCATATTCTATGGACTTTACCTGTTCAGTAGATTGGGTCAATACGATCTCTTAGTTTAGTCTGTGGACTATGATAACATGACGATACCTGATGAAATTCACTAAAATGGCAAAAGTATGTGCATGCACACTAAGCTCATGATCCCTTCACTAGTGAAGGCCATTTCAAACCACAGAAGCTTGTCGATAATGTCATGGACTCATGGAGACACTTTTTCCCCTGACACGCACCTGAAATGAGCACCAGAACTGTTGCACCTAGGGCCTCGGGGCGGTTTTGCATGTGCTATCATTACTGACCCATATGTGAGTGGCTTATGTACAGTGCCTTGCAAAAGTATTCGGCTCCCTGGAACTTTTTAACCTTTTCCCAAATATCATGCTTCAAACATAATGAAACCAAATGTAAATTTTTGGGTGAAGAATCAACAACAAGTGGAACACAATTGTGAATTTGAACTAAATTTATTGGTATTTTAAATTTTTGTGGAAATTCAAAAACTGAAAAGTGGGGCGTGCAATATTATTCGGCCCCTTTACTTTCAGTGCAGCAAACTCACTCCAGAAGTTCATTGTGGATCTCTGAATGATCGAATGTTGTCCAAAATGCCTAATGATGATAAATATAATTCACCTGTGTAATCAAGTCTCCGTATAAATGCACCTGCTCTGTGATAGTCTCAGGGTTCTGTTTGAAGCAGAGAGAGCATCATGAAGACCAAGGAACACAACAGGCAGGTCCGTGATACTGTTGTGGAGAAGTTTAAAGCCGGATTTGGATAAAAAATTATTTCCAAAATTTTAAACATCCCAAAGAGCACTGTGCAAGCAATCATATTGAAATGGAAGGAGTATCCTACCACTGCAAATCTACCAAGACCCGGCCGTCCCTCTAAATTTTCTTCTCAAACAAGGAGAAGACTGATCAGAGATGCAGCCAAGAGGCCCATGATCACTCTGGATGAACAGCAGAGATCTACAGCTGAGGTGGGACAGCCTGTCCATAGGACAACAATCAGTCGGACACTGCACAAATCTGGCCTTTATGGAGGAGAGGCAAGAAGAAAGACATTTCTTAAAAATATCCATAAAAAGTGTTGTTTAATGTTTGCAACATGTCACGTGGGAGACACACCAAACATGTGGAAGAAGGTGCTCTGGTCAGATGACACCAAAATCGAACTTTTTGGCAACAATGCCAAACGATATGTTTGGCATAAAGGCAGCACAACTCATCAATCTGAACACACCATCCCCACTGTCAAACATGGTGGTGGCAGCATCATGGTTTGGGCCTGCTTTACTTCAGCAGTGACAGGGAAGGTGGATAAAATTGATGGGAAGATGGATGGAGCCAAATACAGGACGAACAAGACAATGATCCCAAACATAAAGCTAAATCTGTGGAATAGTTCACAATTAAACGTATCCAGGTGTTCGAATGGCCAATTCAAAGTCCAGATCTCAATCCAATCGCGAATCTGTGGAAAGAGCTGAAAACTGCTGTTCAGAAACGATCTCCATCAAACCTCACTGAGCTCGAGCTGTTTTCCAAGGAAGAATGGGCAAGAGTTTCAGTCACTCGATGTACAAAACTGATAGAGACATACCTCAACTGACTTGCAGCTGTAATTGCAGCAAAAGGTGGCGCAACAAAGTATTAAGTTAAAGGGGACGAATAATATTGCACGCCCCACTTTTCAGTTTTTGAATTTCCACAAAAATGTAAAATAATCAATAAATTTCGTTCAACTTCACAATTGTGTTTCACTTGTTGTTGATTCTTCACCAAATATTTACATGTGGTATCTTTATGTTAGAAGCATGATATGTGGGAAAAGGTTGAAAAGTTCTAGGGGCCGAATACTTTCACAAGGCCCTGCATACAAGGATGACAGGAGAGAGTATTGAACACAATCCCCATGAGAAAGCACTGGAGCAAAAATGCCTTGGGGCGTTTGCGGTGGTGTCTAGGATTAGATATATCAGATCATGGATAAGCACTGACTTCTCAATAATACTATCTGCATGACTCAGTTTGACTACTTGAGACTTGTTACAGAATAATTCATTAAATGCCCATTTGGTAACTGTATTTCCCAAGATTAATTGATTTGATCTAATATGACATAGATCACATTTATCACAGATTTATTTATAAAAATGTGCATCTGTCAATCATATTTCTCATGATAAAGTGATTTCATGTGATGTGGAACTTTTTTGACTCACCACCCTCTTTCTAATACTTGAAGTATCCTTTGTCACAGACCTCATATATACCGTATGTAAGCCGACCCGAGTATAAGCCGAGACCCCTAATTTTGCCACAAAAAACTGGGAAAACTTAATGACTGGAGTATAAGCCTAGGGTGAAAAATGCAGCAGCTACTGGTAAATTTCAAAAATAAAAATAGATACCAATAGAAGTAAAATTAATTGAGACATCAGTAGGTTAAGTGTTTTTGAATATCCTTATAAATCAGGAGTCCCATATAATGCTCCATACAGTTCATGATGGCCCCATAAGATGCTCCATACCAAATACGCCCCATATAATGCTCCATACAATTTATGATGGGCCCAATAAGATGCTCCATATTAAAATATGCCCATATAATGCTGCACAAATGTTGATTATGGCCCCATAAGATGCTCCATACAGACATTTGGCCCATATAATGCTCCACAAATGCTGATTATGGCCCCATAAGATGCTCCATACAGATATTTGCCCCATATAATGCTGCACACGGCTCCGTACAGATATTTGCCCCATATAATGCTGCACATGGCCCCATACAGACATTTGCCCCATATATTGTTGCTGTGATTAAAAAAAAAAATCACATACTCACCTCTCGTCGCTCAGGCCCCCGGCACTTGCTATATTCACCTGCTCCCCATTCCACCATTGGCGCCGCCGTGTCTTCTGTGTCCTCTGCACTGACTGTTCAGGCAGAGAGCAGCGCGCACACTAATCGTGTCACCGCGCCCTCTGACCTGAGCGTTACTGTAGAGGACAGGGAAGACGCAGTGGCAGCCATCGGTGGAACGCAGAGCAGGTGAATATTGTGCACTGCGTTATAATCACCTGCTCCTAGCACGGTGTCCCTGGTTCTCCGGCACCGGCAACTTCTTCCTGTATTGAGCGGTCACATGGTACCTCTCATTACATTAATGAATATGCGGCTCCACCTCTATGGGAGCGGAGTTGGGTCCATATTCATTACTGTAATGAGCGGTACCATGTGAATGCTCACTACAGCAAGAAGCTGCCAGCGCCGGAGAACCAGGGACACCGCGCCAGGAGCAGGTGAGTATTATTACACAGCTGCTGCTCCCCGTCCCCTGCTTACTCGTGGGTATGACTCGAGTATAAGCCGAGAGGGGCAATTTCAGCCTAAAAAAATGGGCTTATACTCGAGTATATACGGTACTTGTTTTTTGTTTGCATGATATGTTTTTAAAATCAATGATAAATAAAACCTCATTGATTTTATACTCTTGTGTGAGTGGTTCATGGATACTCTGTATCCATATATAGGTGAATTACAAAAATGTCTCAATTTTTTAGTCTTCCCAGGTCTTGAATTCACAAATGCAACAAAACAGGTAGGACCTGAAGCTACTGATCTACAAGCTATGATGACATAATGGTGATATTTTTGCGTACTTGATTAGTGATGAGCGAACCCATTGATGTTTGGATCCAGCGAGTTTGGCCGAAGATTTATAAAAAGTTCAGTTTGGGTACCAAAACAGTACCTGAACCCCATTCATATGAATGGGGGCTTGAACATCCATTGTTTGCCATGCTTTCTAAAAAATGAACGTGGACAAAATACAATTCATCATCTTTCCTTCATTTCACTCTACCCCTCCAGACCTATCCATCAATGTAAATGGCTGCTCACTTTCCCTAGTCCCGCATGCTTGGTGCCTTGGGGTGATCCTTGACTCTGCCCTCTCTTTCAAGCCAAATATCCAAGCCCTTGCCTCCTCCTGCCATCTCAAACTCAAAAATATTTCCCGGATCTGCGCATTCCTTGACCACGAAACCACAAAAACACTAGTGGATACCCTCATAATCTCCCGCATTGACTACTGCAATCTCCTACTCTCTGGCCTCCCCTCTAGCACTCTGGCACCACTCCAATCCATCATACACTCTGCTGCCCGACTACTCTACCTCTCAACCCACTATTCCACAGACTCTTCCCTATGTCAAGCCCTTCACTGGCTTCCTATCTTCCAGAGGCTCCAGTTCAAAACCCTTACTATGACACACAAAGCCATCCACAACCTGTCTCCTCCATACATCTGTGACATGATCTCCCAGTACTTACCTACACGAAACCTTCGATCCTCACAAGATCTCCTTCTCTACTCCCCTCTAATCTCTTCTTCTGACAACCGCATCCAAGACTTCTCCCGTGCTTCCCCCATACTCTGGAACTCTCTACCCCAACACATCAGACTCTTGCCTACCATAGAAACCTTCAAAAAGAACCTGAAGACTCACCTCTTCCGACAAGCCTACAGTGATCCTCAACCTACTGAACCACCGCACAACCAGATCTACCCTCTCCTAGTGTATCCTCACCCATCCTCTTCAGAATGTGAGCCCTCGCAGGAAGGGTCCTCCCTCCTTCTGTACCTGTAAGTGCCTTGTTTTTTGCTTATGTTTATTGTATTTATCTATATTTGCCCCCTTTTCACATGTAAAGTGCCATGGAATAAATGGCGCTATAAAAATGTATAACAATAATAATAATAATGCTGTCATCTGCATGTCAGCGAGTCAAACACTGCCTCTGATCAGCGGTAATATCATTACAGCCAGTCAGAGAGCTGCGGTTCCCATAATGTCAATAAAGTCCTTTATGTGAAAAAAACTACACACCCTGTTTTACAAATATATTTAAAAATAACAAACACAATCATGCTCACCTTATGCCCATTCTATTGAAGCCCTTTCCCCTGTAAAAAAACAGCATAATAAACAACAAAAATACTCACCTTTGCCCATTGCATTGAAGCTCATGTCCCCTGTAAAAAAAGAAAATTAACAACCATATCTCTCACCTGTCCAAAGTGAAGATGTACAATGTATTAATCTATATCTGTGATATTTGGTTTACAACCTGGATGTGGCATTATGGAACCACCAAAACTGAAAACCATGGAAGAGTTTGGTGATGATTAGCGGTGATGTCAGTGTTCACTCGTCATTGAAGCTGCAATCCAACACTTCACTATGAGCCAGAACACTGAACTGTGGTGACCTCAATGAGATCACTGAGAGCACCATGAGATTGTTGTTTATTAATTTCTGTTTTCTACAGGGGACAAGGGCTTTATCGTTATGGGCGTAAGGTGAGTATAACTGTGTTTGTTATTTTTAACTTAATTTGTAAAACAGTGTGAATTTTTATTTAAAAAAGGACTTTATTCTGGGTGCTTTCAAGTTACAATATGTCTATAAGGTTAGTAATCGAAAGGCGTCTTATAGACGCTTCTCCATTACTAACCTGTCAGCTTGATGTCACCTGACAATACAAAGGTGACATCAACAACACAAATATTACCTCACTTGCAACCGCCACAGGGCAAGTCAGAAGAGCTGGGCAAGCTGCTATTTTTAGACTGGGGGCAATATTCATTGCCCCTTGCCAGCCCTAGAATACCAAACCCCAGCTGTCTGCTTTAGCTTGGATGGTTGTGAAAAAGAAAGGGGACTCCACAACTTTTTTTTTAATTATTTATTTAACTAATTTGAAAAAACAGAGTGGGGACCACTCTATTCTTGACAACCAGCCATGATAAAGACCCAGCTGTAAGTTTTGCAATGCTGGCTATCAGAAAGAGAACAGATTCCACATAATTTTTTAAAATTATTTTATTCATAGCACAGGCGCTAGCTGATGAATACTCCTATCAGCGGCGCCTGGTCTCGCTGTTATCAGCGTCAGCAGTTGTAGGCTGCTGGGAGTAGTACTTACATCAGTCAATGCACAGCTTCTATTGGAACTGCAGCTCTCTGACTGATGGTAATAATCTTACCTTAAATCAGAGCCATCAATGTTTCTCGCTTGAGAAACACAGAGTGGGAAACACTCGATGTTCAGGGTGCCAAACCTGAACAGTAACACAGATTTCCTTGTTCGCCCATCAATTTACTTGCGCTGTACTGCAGACTCCCTAGGTAGATTATACTGAGACATATAGATACATTGTACACCATAATTGATTCCTGTGTACTTGTATTCTAGATGGAGAATAACATTTTTTCATCATAAAAATTACGAAAAACAATATTGAAAAATACTTGATAATGAAAAAAAATGTCATTTGAAATGCATTTTTTTTAAATAACATACATCACAAATCAGCAAATAACATCAACATATTTAGTTTCCCAATAATCATAACAACACGCACAACACAGCTTTCTGATTATTTACAGGAATCTGTAACTTATGTAAAAATAGCATGATTGATATTTCTCTATTAAACTCATAAAAAAGTAATAAAACTATAATGCATTGGTCATGTTCACACAGCGCAAATGCTGCCTTCCGTCTGCTGCTTTTCTTCTGCAGGTATCTTCACCACACAGCATAATATCAATCGTCTCCTATTATTGCTGCATTTCTTTTATGTGTTTTCCTGCTTGTTTGATGCGATTTTGGTGCAGATATGAAGCAGAGTTTTTAACGCTGTTTTAATAGTAAAGAAAAGCTTTGATTCTACACTGAAAAATTCAGTGTCATTTTTTTTTCATGTATTTTTTCAGAAGAAGCCTTTAGAGAAAAAATGCAAAAAAAACCCGCAAAGTTCAGCAGCGTCTTTAGATGCGTTAAGGACAGAGATTTCCTGGAATTATATTTGCTGAACAATTTAGACCTTGTTCATGGATAAGTCACCGTACGCCGCCACTTGGCCTCTGTACTCCAGACGGGTACTGTGTCCTCCCTCTGTGGTTGATGCTGGATGTGAGGATGACAATCTGCTGTCACTGACTAGATCTGGAGTGACACGTATGCGCCACACTTTGCTATGCAGACAGACGTCAATACTACTGAGAAGCTGGAGTTTTGCATTCCACACAAACGTCAGAAAATCAGCAACTTGAGTACAGGCACTACAACGTCTGTGCAGGGTGAAAAATATGAAGAGATTGACAATCTAGAATATGAATATAAGGCAGAATATGAGAATACAAGCGTGATTTCAGATGTGTCTTATACTGGAAAACAACTGCCTACACTCACAGAAGTGCTTAGCTATTGCCAGGCTGTTTATGAAATGGTCCTCAAACTGGATAAAAAGATGGATTTGCTCCTGATGAGGGTATCTGAGATGCACCATGCACGGATGAAACCACATTTGAAGCCTAGACTAGCTCACTCTACACCAAGAGCCTCAAGCTCACTAATACTACAGCCTTCAAGGAACACACCATGAAAACTGCACCCGAGCACCCAAAAAATTTGAGACCATTTCTTCATTGCCACTTCTAATGGAAGCTTAGCAGACTCTTCACAGATCAAGTCCACCTCTCCCTACAATTGTACCTACCCATTCTTTGCAGCCCATGATTACTGCGTAAGATAGAGAATAGAGAAGTATAAATGGAAACTTTGCCTTAAATCACTTGCTCTTCTCCACCTACTATCACCATGCCTCCTGCATCTTGATCAAAGGGACAAATAAAGGCAAATACTGTAGAGGTGCTGCTGAGACAGAACCATTGATGATGCCAACAAATGTTACAAGTGAAGAATTACCATCCTCTTCAGTTCAACTGGGTACATGAGTTTCTTGGTGATCCAAGTGGGAACATCAAAATCCCAGGCAGCTTTTTGGTGAAGGCAAGACAGACGACACAGCCAAAGTATGCTGCTCTGTACTTGGTTCTCACGTTGCTCACTAAAGAGGCATTGTTGGGCAGTGCTACTGAAGCAAGTGTACAAGGATTACTGGAACTTGATGCAAGCAAGGTTGCAGGAATAAGAGAATTTCTTGCGTCTGTATTTCCTGAATGTGATCTTAGTGAACATGGAAAAGACTGGAAAACCTGTACCACAAATGTTAATGCCATGATTCGATGTTTGCATTTAGAAACACAGAAAAGTACAGTCAGTTTCTTTCCTAAATCCACATCTAAAGTTTCTGGTGACTCAATTTGCTTGGATTTGCTGTTACCAGCAATACCATGTATTGCTGCACTTGTCTTTAAAACAGCTACATGCACATATAAATAGTTTGGGGTGTGAAATTGTGCTGACAGAGTCTCTTTCATTAAATCCGGATTTTTGTGGAAAAAATACATGCACTTACGGATTTAGGACGTGTTAATGGTCTACAGATTAGTATGTGCAAAATACTAAGTTTGCAATCCATGCTACAGCATTCTACTAATGCAGCCAATACTAATGAATATAAGTACCTTTATGTGAGATATTTTGGAATGCATTCACTAAAAAGTGAACCTCTCTTCTTTTTTTCACCTTTCGTTTTTGAGTCGCCCACCAGGGCTGTGGGGTACTCGTACCGGGTCCAGTGCTTAAGAGGACGTGTCACGGCAGCGACCCAGTCTGTGGCCCTGGGCGCCTATGTAAAGGGAAAGGTTTTTAAAAGGGGTTTTAAAGAGTTTATGTTCATGAAGCCATCTGTGGTGTTCGGTCAATAAGGGGACCGATGCTGCTTAAAGGGGTCCTCTGAGGTGATATTGTTGCAGCAAGATGGTAACGCTTCCCACAGGTGAAGCAGGGTCCTCAGGGCTTCCCAGTATGTAGATGGTAGAATGGTGAGAGGTACAGTGAAGAACGAGGACACAAGGTTGCAGTATCTTTACCTTTACTAAAGCCTTCAGCATCCACAGTCCAGAGCACCAGACCACAGGGTAGGAAGAGTCCGTCCAGTTTGGAGGCAAGTCCAGAGTTCCCTTGTCCAGGTGGAAATCAGTAGCCTTCCCTTGTGCTGCAGTGGTGTAGTCCCTTACTGCCTATGGCTTCACATAAGGGTCTCACAGATGTGGTGTTTCGGTCTCTCTGTCCCCCATATAGGATAGGACAAAACCCATATGACTGGTGACCTGAGCCTGTTTATAGGGTCTCTTAGATAACCCGGCTCTATGGGGTATCACCGTGCCTCCTGGGTGTAAGTGCGGACAGGTAATTTGCAATTAGCTGTCCTGCCGGTCTCTGAAATAAGGCGTAGAGGTCCTTACTCCCTCGGTGTTCCGGCTACCGGGATTCTGCTCCTCAGAAGGAGGCAGCCTGTTCGGGGCTGGTCCCCTTCTGGTATCAACTCCTTTGCTTTGACTTCCTTCACGCTCACTGCAATACAATTCTGCCTTCAAAATGTCTCTTTCTGGGAGCTGCAGCTCTGAGGGCATGCACAGCTCTGTGGACCCTCTGTCCTCCTCAGACTGATGTCTGGAACTCACTTCTGTCTGGAACTCACTAACTTTTCCTACAGACTACCAATTATATATATGTGGGGAGTGACCTAATAAATAGGAGCAGGAGCTCCCCCTGGTGGCCTGGAGTGTGAATGTGTTGCATGTTTGTGATACCTGGATGCAGTTATCCTTTCTTGCCTCCAAACGTAGCATCACTCTCCCCGGGAGGATAGTGACACTACTGCGACGACCAGGACCCAGGGGCGCCGCATTTTTATACTAGTAATAGGTTTGTATTTTTCTGTTTGCATTTAACAGGCTCATTATTCTACAGTTGTAATACCTTCTAGACAATTCCTATTTTCTATTGCATGACCTTGATTTTCTTTTTCACTTAAGCTTTTTAGTTAATCCATAAAAAGTAAATTTTTCAAAACTTTTCTGAACTATAAAAAACACATTAAAAATGCAGCTTCACATCTGCACCAGAAATGCATCAAACAAGGGGAGAAGATTGTTTTTGAATAGTTTGGGGCGGATCCTGCAGAAAACAAAGAACACAGTATTTCTGCAGTGTAAGTATGGCCTACAGACACAAAAAAGCCAGACATCGTATAGTGAAGCTACATAAAGATGAGTTAGATCTGGAGCTCCAACTGTGAATGAATGAACAAAAAATAAATCCAGAGGCCCCAACTAGAGATTAGCAGGATGCACAGATAAGGTTGTACCAGCCCAGGCTAATCAAAAGTCGCATCGGGGAAACCAGAAGTTTAGAGATTGCCACTGACCTGGATCCTATACTGGAGTCCTCTGGACACAGTGGAAAGTCCCGGATTAGGATCTTTGCCCTGCTGTCTCATTCATCTGCTGAATTTCCCTCACTGCCACTCTGAAATCTCATGCTGGGGGGAGGGGGGCGCGGGGTGGATAAAGAAATGGTAAATGGGCAGGGATTTGGGTGAGGCCAGGGGAGTGAACAAAATTTGAAATGAAAGTTGGGAGGTATGCCTTTAGGAACTCAGCTACAAATATGGGTGAACCTTCTCATGGCTTCACACTTATCACCTCAATCTTTCACCTCTTTATGACTGATAATAATACATTACCTTACTTACTACTAGTTACACTGCAAATGTAACACTTGAAGAGGACCTGTCAATGCTATAAATGTGCAGGGTCTTTTTTTCTTTTCTTTTTTGTTCTCCTGATTCTGGCATTGTTTTTGTTTTGTATGTAGATCCCTCCGTTCCTGGCACCCTCTTTCTTTTGTAACAATGTAGTCTTTAACTGAGTGTGGTCTTTAAAGGTACCTTCACACTGACCAACTTCACAACGATATCGCTAGCGATCCGTGACGTTGCAGCGTCCTGGATAGCGATATCGTTGTGTTTCACAGGCAGCAGCGATCTGGATCCTGCTGTGACATCGTTGTTCGGAGCAGAAAGTCCAGAACTTTATTTCGTCGCTGGATCACCCACTGACATCGCTGAATCGGCATGTGTGACGCCGATTCAGCGAAGTCTTCACTGGTAACCAGGGTAAACATTGAGTTACTAAGCGCAGGGCCGCGCTTAGTAACCTGATGTTTACCCTGGTTACCAGTGTAAATGTAAAAAAAACCAAACACTTCATACTTACATTCCGGTGTCTGTCGCGTCCCTCGGCGTTCTGCTTCCCTGCACTGTCAGCGCCAGCCAGCCGTAAAGCAGATTACAGCGGTGACGTCACCGCTGTGCTTTACGGCCAGCCGGCGCTCACAGTCAGTGCAGGAAAACACAGCGACGGAGGACAGACACCGGAATGTAAGTATGTAGTGTTTTTGTTTTTTTTTTTACATTAGCACTGGTAACCAGGGTAAACATCGGGTTACTAAGCGCGGCCCTGCGCTTAATAACCCGATGTTTACCCTGGTTACCAGGGGACTTCGCATAGTTGGTCGCTGGAGAGCTGTCTGTGTGACAGCTCTCCAGAGACCACACAGCGACGCTGCAGCGATCGGCATCATTGTCTAGATCGCTGCAGTGTCGCTAAATGTGACGGTACCTTAAGAGGACTCCCACAGAGAAAAGTTGAGAAGCCATCTATTTGGATAAAGAGATTAGACTTACATATAGGGAAGAGATGGGAATATGAAGGAGAACAAAAAACAAAAAAAAACATATTCATGGCAAGTGACAGGTCCTTCCACCCTTCCACACCAGATAACTACCTGGATCCTCCACAAACGTCACATTTTTGGAATGATTTTACTAGGCCCATCCTTTCAGGGTCCACTTTTGGGACAAATTGCCCTGCCAAAATCAGAATTGCTGCAAATATTGTGCATGCCACTTGTAGTCTCTATGTCATTCTGAAGCTGGCCAGATCACTGGATCCCAAGAGTTCTAGTCCTTCTATGCTTCTCAGATGCTGCAGAGGCAAAACTGCTTTTGCTAGCTGCATGAGAGAGCACTCAGTGACGTGGCCATGTTGCTGGTCCAAAGTTTTAATCTTCAAGATCGCATTGCCTGTGCCAAAGTAGGAAGGGGTGCAAAGGGCTCAATGATAAAAAGATGAGGACAACCTTTTAACTAGCACATATGAAATGATACTGGACACAACCTTTGTTACTGTGAAACTACTGTCGACTAAGACTTTTTTTTATGTGTGAATGTCCACTTTTCAGCATTACATAACATTTTATCTCTGGTTACAGAAATTAATAAACATTTATAAAATAGATACAACCATGAGGATATCTAAGTATTTAGAAGATGGCTCCAGACTGACTCCCCAAATACTGCAGCAGTTCACATTGGAATGTCACCAAAGGAAGCTCTGGTATAACAACCTCATTTAAAGTTTACAGATTCAGCCATGTTTGGATTATAATAAATATCCAGCCTCAGTTCATCAACTGTAAAAGAAAATATTTAAATTGTTTAGTAACCAGAGATTTATATACCAGATTTAGCTTTTTTTTGCTTTCAAATTGGCGTTCTCACCGGTGTTGATGCTTTAGGGAAAGTAAGAACTTACTGTCAAGTAACCCATAGATAGCAGCTGATCACTGAGGGTCCCAGTCATTTGCTTATGTGATTCAGTATTCCAAGAGAATATGAATAAGACAAAAATGTAGAACGGGTACAAGTGATTTACAATATTAACCAGAAGCTGTATCCTTAGAAAAGTTAAATGGCCCAAAGTTCTATTCCAGTGCGGCCCTCCTCCTCCTCCTCCATCCTCTAGCACACTACATTGCTGAATGGCCAAAGGGAAGACTGAAATGGAAGTGAGCAGCTTATACGTAGATGACAAGTGACAGCCCCATAGGGAGCTGTAATGGCTCCCTTCTGGTGGTTGTCACTTTTACACTTCTTGTCATTAAACCATAGAAACAATATTCAATATGACAAATCTAGAGCCGCATTTTTATGGTGAACCCAAAAGATTGATCTCGAAAGTTAGTTTTATTCTTGTTTTTGTGTGATTTAAAACATTTTTTCTTAGCAATATCGTTTCATAGGTTGATTGTAGAGTAAGAGATATATGTCATAATTTCTTCATTACCCTGGTTGTATTCTCATCATCAAAAATATTTAAATTTACTAGCTAATATTAATTAAAACTTCCAGTTTTTTTTAGTTTAGTGAAAATGTCAGTCCCATTCAGTATGTGCTATCATCTATTATTTGCAGAGCTTGAACATATTACTAAATATACTAGAGAATATATTACAGAATTTTAAAGTACTGAGAATTTTCTTATTAGAAATTTACAGCCTCAAGTATTGGCCCGGCTCATAAAAGTACAGTAAAATGTGCCATTTTCCGATACCCGTAGCGTCTCCATTTTTCATGATCTGGGGTCGGGTGAGGGCTTATTTTTTGTGTGCCGAGCTGACATTTCTAAAGATACCACTTTTGTGCAGATACGTTCTTTTTATCGCCCGTTATTGCATTTTAATGCAATGTCGCGGCGACCAAAAACGTAATTCTGGCGTTTCAAATTTTTTTCTCGCTACGCCGTTAATGCTTTTTTTAATTGATAGATCGGATGATTCTGAATGCGGTGATGTCAAATATGTTTAGGTTTGATTTTTTTATTGTTTTATTTTGGATGGGGTGAAAGGGGGGTGATTCAACCCCTTTCTGCCATTGGACGTACTATTCCGTCCATGTGGGGTGGGCCCTAATTCCCAAGGACGGAATAGTACGTCCAGAGCGATCAGCCGCGCTCACGGGGGGAGCGCGGCTGACTATCGCAGCAGACATCTGGCACTATGTGCCAGGAGCGGTCACGGACTACCCCCGACACATTAACCCCCGGCACACTGCGATCAAACATGATCGCAGTGTTCCGGCGGTATAGGGAAGCAAAATGGTCGTGGCATCCGGGTCCTGCAGGGAGGTGGCTTCACAAAAATTCCTAAAAAATATATATATATTGTTCCTATAAATACATTTCTTTATCTAAATAAAAAAAAACAATAAAGGTACACATATTTAGTATCGCCGCGTCCGTAACGACCCGACCTATAAAACTGTCCCACTAGTTAACCCCTTCAGTGAACACCATAGAAAAAAAAATAAAAACGAGGCAAAAAACAACAGTTAATTATCATACCGCCAAACAAAAAGTGGAATAACACGCAATCAAAAAGATGGATATAAATAACCATGGTACCGCTGAAAACGTTATCTTGTCCCGCAAAAAATGAGCCTCCATACAGCATCATCAAAGAAAAAATAAAAAAGTTATAGCCCTCAGATTAAAACGATGCAAAAATAATTATTTTTTCTATAAAATAGTTTTTATACAATAAAAGTGCCAAAACATAAAAAATGATATAAATGAGGTATTGCTGTAATCGTACTAACCCGAATAATAAAACTGCTTTATCCATTTTACCAAAGGTGGAACGGTATAAACGCCTCCCCCAAAAGAAATTCATGAATAGCTGGTTTTTGGTCATTCTGCCTCACAAAAATCGGAATAAAAAGCGATCAAAAAATGTCACGTGCCCGAAAATATTACCAATAAAAACGTCAACTCGTCCCACAAAAAACAAAACCTCATGTGACTCTGTGGACCCAAATATGGAAAAATTATAGCTCTCAAAATGTGGTAATGCAAAAAATATTTTTTGCAATAAAAAGCGTCTTTCAGTGTGTGACGGCTGCCAATCATAAAAATCCGCTAAAACCCCGCTATAAAAGTAAATCAAACCCCCCTTCATCACCCCTTTAGTTAGGGAAAAATAAAAAAATTAAAAAAATGTATTTATTTCCATTTTCCCATTAGGGTTAGGGCTAGGTTTAGGGCTAGGGTTAGGGCTAGGGCTAAAGTTAGGGCTAGGGTTAGGGCTAGGGTTAGTGTTATGATAAGGTAATTCAGTACCACAATGGACATAGAGGTCAGAGCACATACAGTGACCTGACAATAACCCAAAAACATAGAACGAGCTCTGAGACGTGGGAACTCTGCTGACCGCAATCCCTAATCCTCTCCAACCACACTAGAGGCAGCCGTGGATTGCGCCTAACGCTCCCTATGCAACTCGGCACAGCCTGAGAAACTAGCTAGCCTGAAGATAGAAAATAAGCCTACCTTGCCTCAGAGAAATACCCCAAAGGAAAAGGCAGCCCCCACATATAATGACTGTGAGTTAAGATGAAAAGACAAACGTAGAGATGAAATAGATTTAGCAAAGTGAGGCCCGACTTTCTGAACAGAGCGAGGATAGGAAAGGTAACTTTGCGGTCAACACAAAACCCTACAAAAACCACGCAAAGGGGGCAAAAAGACCCTCCGTACCGAACTAACGGCACGGAGGTACACCCTCTGCGTCCCAGAGCTTCCAGCAAGCAGGAAAAAACAAATAGACAAGCTGGACAGAAAAAAAAGCAAACAAAATAGCAAAGCAGAACTTAGCTATGCAGAGCAGCAGGCCACAGGAACGATCCAGGAGGAAACAGGTCCAATACTAGAACATTGACTGGAGGCCAGGATCAAAGCACTAGGTGGAGTTAAATAGAGCAGCACCTAACGACTTCACCACATCACCTGAGGAAGGAAACTCAGAAGCCGCAGTACCACTTTCCTCCACCAACGGAAGCTCACAGAGAGAATCAGCCGAAGTACCACTTGTGACCACAGGAGGGAGCTCTGCCACAGAATTCACAACAGGTTAGGTCTAGGGTTAGGGCTAGGCTTAGGGTTAGGGTTAGGGCTAGGGTTAGGGCTAGGGTTAGGGTTAGGGTTGGGTCTAGGGATAAGGCTACAGTTAGGGTTGGGACTAAAGTTAGGGTTATGGTTGGGGCTAAAGTTAGGGTTAGGGTTTGGATTACATTTACGGTTGGGAATAGGGTTGGGATTAGGGTTAGGTGTGTGTCAGGGTTAGGGGTGTGGTTAGGGTTACCATTGGGAATAGGGTTAGGGGTGTGTTTGGATTAGGATTTCAGTTATAATTGGGGGTTTCCACTGTTTAGGCACATCAGGGGCTCTCCAAACGTGACATGGTGTCAGATCTCAATCCCAGCCAATACTGCGTTGAAAAAGTAAAACAGTGCTCCTTCCCTTCTGAGCTCTCTTGTGCGCCTAAACAGGCGTTTACCCCAACATATGGGGTATCAGCGTACTCAGGACACATTGGACAACAACTTTTGGGGTCCAATTTCTCCTGTTACCCTTTGGAAAATACAAAACTGGGGGATAAAATATAATTTTTGTGGAAAAAAAAGATTTTTTATTTTCATGGCTCTGCGTTATAAACTGTAGTGAAACACTTGGTGGGTTCAAATTTCTCACAACACATCTAGATAAGTTTCTTGGGGGGTCTAGTTTCCAATATGGGGTCACTTGTGGGGGGATTCTACTGTTTAGGTACATTAGGGGCTCTACAAACTCAATATGACACCTGCAGACCAATCCATCTAAGTCTGCATTCCAAATGACGCTCCTTCCCTTCCGAGCTCTGCCATGCACTCAAACGGTAATTCCCCCCACATATGGGGTATCAGCGTACTCAGGACAAATTGGACAACAACTTTTTGGGTCCAATTTCAACTGTTACCCTTGGAAAAAATACAAAACTGGGGGCTAAAAAATAATTTTTGTGGAAAAAAAAGGATTTTTTATTTTCACGGCTCTGCATTATAAACTGTAGTGAAACACTTGGGGGTTCAAAGTTCTCACAACACATCCAGATAAGTTCCTTGGGGGGTCTAGTTTCCAATATGGTGTCACTTGTGGGGGTTTCTGTTTAGGTACATTAGGGGCTCTGCAAATGCAATGTGACGCCTGCAGACCATTCCATCTAAGTCTGCATTCCAAATGGCGCTCCTTCCCTTCCGAGCCCTCCCATGTGCCCAAACGGTGGTTCCCCCCCACATATGGGGTATCAGCATACTCAAGACAAATAGGACAACAACTTTTGGGGTCCAATTTCTCCTGTTACCCTTGGGAAAATACAAAACTGGGGGCAAAAAAATAATTTTTGTGGAAAAAAAAAGAATTTTTATTTTTACGGCTCTGCATATAAACTGTAGTGAAATACTTGGGGGTTCAAAGCTCTCACAACACATCTAGATGAGTTGCTTAAGGTGTCTACTCTCCAAAATGGTGTCACTTGTAGGGGGTTTCAATGATTAGGCACATCAGTGGCTCTCTAAACGCAATATGGCATCCCATCTCAATTCCAGTAAATTTTGCATTGAAAAGTCAAATGGCGCTCCTTCCCTTCCAAGCTCTGCCATGCGCCCAAACAGTGGTTTACCCCCACATATGGGGTAATTGCGTACTCAGGACAAATTGTACCGCAACTTTTGAAATCCAATTTCTTCTTTTACCCTTGGGAAAATAAAAAATTGGGGGCGAAAAAATCATTTTTGTGAAAAAACATGATTTTTTATTTTTACGGCTCTGCATTATAACCTTCTGTAAAGCACTTGGTGGGTCAAAGTGCTCACCACACATCTAGATAAGTTCCTTAGGGGGTCTACTCTCCAAAATGGTGTCACTTGTGGGGGGATTCAATGTTTAGGCACATCAGTGGCTCTCCAAATGCAACATGGCGTCCCATCTCAATTCCTGTCAATTTTGCATTGAAAAGTCAAATGGCGCTCCTTCCCTTCCGAGCTCTCCCATGTGCCCAAACAGTGGTTTACCCCCACATATGGGGTATCAGCGTACTCAGGACAAATTGTACAACATCTTTTGGCGTCCATTTTCTCCTGTTACTCTTGGTAAAATAAAACAAATTGGAGCTGATGTAAATTGTTTGTGAAAAAAACTTAAATGTTCATTATATTTAAACATTCCAAAAATTCCTGTGAAACGCCTGAAGGGTTAATAAACTTCTTGAATGTGGTTTTGAGCACCTTGAGATGTGCAGTTTTTAGAATGGTGTCACACTTGGTTATTTATAGACCCCTCAAAATGACTTGAGATGTGGTCCCTAAAAAAAATGGTGTTGTAAAAATGAGAAATTGCTGGTCAAATTTTAACCCTTATAACTCCCTAACAAAAAAAAAATTTGGTTCCAAAATTGTGCTGATGTAAAGTAGACATGTGGTAAATGTTACTTATTAAGTATTTTGTGTGACATATCTCTGTGATTTAATTGCATAAAAATTCAAAGTTGGAAAACTGCGAAATTTTCAAAATTTTCACCAAATTTCCATTTTTTCACAAATAAACACAGGTAATATCAAAGAAATTTTACCAATATCATGAAGTACAATATGAGAAAACTTTGTCAGAATCACCAGGATCCGTTGAAGCGTTCCAGACTTATAACCTCATAAAGGGACAGTGGTCAGAATTGTAAAAATTGGCCCGGTCATTAACGTGCAAACCACCCTTGGGGGTTAAAGGGTTAAACTTTTATATTTTTTTTATTTTTTTCATATTTTTTAAAACTTTTTTTTACTTTTGCCATGCTTTAATAGCCTCCATGGGAGGCTAGACACTGGCACCACTCGATCGGCTCTGCTACATAGCAGCGATCATCAGATCGCTGCTATGCAGCAGAAATGCAGGCTTCGTATGAGCGCCGACCACAGGGGGGTGCTCACAGCAGGCCATCATCAGTAACCATAGAGCACTCAAGGACCTCTATGGTTACCCTCCTGATGCATCGCCGACCCCCGATCATGTCACGGGGCCGGCGATGCGCTCATTTCCTGCCGCGCGGCCGAAACGCCGGTTAAATGCCGCTGTCAGCGATTGACAGCGGCATTTAACAGGTTAATAGCGGCAGGTGAATCGTGATTTCACCCGCTGCTATTGCGCGCACATGTCAACTGTACAAAACAGCTGACACGTCGCGACTTTGATGTGGGCTCACATCAAAGCAGGGGACCCGACATGCGCCATACTAGTACTGAGCATGTCGGGAAGGGGTTAATTATTTAATAAATCATTTAAACAAATGGAGTGGGGTCTACCCCATTTTTGTCAACCAGTCAAGCTAAAGCAGGCAGCTGGGGGCAGGTATTCTCTGACTGGTATGGATATTGGCCCCTCACTGCCTAAAAATAGCAGCCCGCAGCCTCCCCAGAAAAAGCACATTTATTAGTTGATGCTTTGACTGGCTCTTCCCACTTGCCTTAGTGTGGTGGCAAGTGGGGTAATGGTTGTGGGGTTGATGTTCGCTGTTTTATGGCCAGTGACGTCAAGCTCACAGGTTAGTAATGGGGATGCATCTGTAAGATGTTCCCATAACTAACCCCAAAATTAGATTGCAAAAAGTCACAGCCAGAATAAAATCCTGCATTTCAATCATGATATTCATCTTATGCCTAATCCACTGAGGAACCTTCTAATGCAGCAAGTGGTGCTGTAAGTTAGGTCACCGGGGTTCATCAGTTTTGAACTCTGGTGAATAATGGGGGCATCTTTCTTGACGCATCTTATTGTTGCACAAATTCTGGGGTGGATGATGGCTGATATTCTTAGTCTGGGATGAGAGCCTATTTCCCTGGCCCCTTCTCTGTATATTATTATTAGTCCACAGATGTCTGATTAGCCTTTGCTGGTTTGTAGTTTAGGGAAGACCATATGTTATTTTCTTCTTGGGTCCCCCATAAAAAATCAGTACAAGCTAAGAAATACAGCTGTGCGCTGATATTAATAGCCTGGGAATCTTTAGGGATTTTGCCTTCCTTCCCAGAATATTAAGATCAGCCCTCAGCTGAGAAATCTGGTAACTGAAAGCCGTATGTTGAAGGCTGATGTTAATATTCTGAGAAGGAGGACTGAATCCATAAAAGACTATTAATATTAGGTTACAGCTGTTTGGTTAGCCTTTACTGGATATTTTATAGCGGGACCCCAGAAGAAAATGACACATAGTCTCCTCATAGTTTCAAACCAGCAAAAGCTAAACAGACAGCTCTGGAACAATATTAATAGCCATTGAAAGGGCCCGGGAATTTGGCCCTTCTCACAGGCTAAGAACATCAGCCTTCAGCCCCCCAGAAATGGTGCTTTAATAAGATGCGCCAAACCTGGCACTTAGACTCGCTCTTCACACTTGCACTGTCGCGGTTAGGTAATATTTGTGGTGTTGATGTCACCTTTGTATTGTCAGATAACTTCAAGCCCAGGAGTTAGTAATGAAGATTTGCATCAGGAGGTCAAAGACGGATTGTCTTTCGAAGCGGTATATGGTTGTCTATTAAGGAGTTGCTGACAGAATTTTGTCCAGTAAAGATGGTTAAATTGTATATATCGGTGAGGGGTTGCGGGGAAGTTTTTGTTTTGCATAGTGATAATACCCTGGTAACTAGATATCAGTTTTCAGCAGTATTTACAGCAAGTATGAGGGAAATAGGCTTAGTTCCATCAGAAATTTGGTACACACTCGTTCAGGATAGGGACGGCTATTATGGCAGATGCCTGCTGTAGGTCAGCCAGTGAGGTAAAAGCTTTGGGTCATGGGAAATCAAACTCTTTTCAAAGGTAACTAAAGATTTTATCTGATTAGAAGGTTACAGGATACCATCATTATGTTTTTTAAAAGAGTATGGTTGGTGGTTATTAGTTTTGCATTATGTCTCGCAGGTTCTACTCAGTCAAAGGTGGTTTTTATATTAGGACACTCATACATTTTCTGGGCAGAAAGGAGAGCAGGCAGGTGCCCAGGCGAGCTCAATTTGGGCATATCACAAGTCTTGGTTGTTTGGAAAGGTGTTACAGGTTTGAGGTGCACCCTGGTGTTACCAGTAATTATCCAGTGTAGCAAGCAAAATGCAGGTAATGTGGTGCTGATGATTAATGCAGGTAGCAATGATCTGTACAAAGTGAAAGTGGGTAATCTATTGGCACTAATGAAGCAAGACTTGTCTTGATTCTGGTTGGTTGTGACCAACCCTTTGACCCAAAAAAGTGTCAGTTGTTGTCATCATAAGTTGTAGATAAAGCAGTCCAAATTTTTTGTTTAAAAAAGGGGCTGAAGGTTTAATGCTCCTTGCAGTCTAGAGGATCAGTACATGTTACATCAGAATGCATGTGCCTGAAATAGGGAAATTAGATGGTATGCCGATTGGGAGTTATCTATCTATCCCATATCTATCTATCTATCTATCTATCTATCTATCTATCTATCTATCTATCTATCTATCTATCTATCTATCTATCTATCCATCTATCCATGTATCTATCTAAAAAGCCAAAAAAGTGGAACAGCACAACAAAATACAAAATGGGTGCAACAAGCCTTCTCAGCAATGCATCCAGTACTTGCCCAAGTCCATAATATGAAAAAAGGAAGGCAGCACTCCAAAATTTCCAAATAGAAGGTGGATTTATTTCAAACCAACATGGCCTGACAACGTTTCGGCTCACTATGAGCCTTTCTCAAGGCTTGGGAAAGGCTCATTGTGAGCCAAAATGTTGCCATACCATGTTGGCTTGAAATAAATCCACCTTCTATTTGGAAGTTTTGGAGTGCTGCCTTCCTATTTTCATATCATCTATCTATCTATCTATCTATCTATCTATCTATCTATCTATCTATCTATCTCATATCTATCTATCTATCTATCTATCTCATATCTATCTATCTATCTCTGTCTATCTATCTATGTATCCCATCTCATTCTATCCATCTACTGTATCTCATAGGATGTTTAATACGTTTACAGGCATATTAATGCCCATGGTATCTTCGGACTTACAAACGACTCATAGACTATTGAATATGCAAATTGCCTCTTCTGAGAAAAAGAGGACTTAAACTCTATAGCGCCACCTGTTGGGAGTAGCGATCCTACAAGTCACAATCAACCCTTTAACGAGTCGTGCAATATGACTTAGGATTAAAGCCAAATCAGTATCTCAATTCGCAGACACGGTGTTTCGGGCTGTTGGCCCTCGCCAGTGCGAAGCATGAGAACTATGAGACTATTGCACTATAAGCATGAGACTATTGAACACTACAGCACTTAAAATCTGATTCTGAGTTACTGTAGAATGTTCTGATTTTATTAGAAACATCTGTGAATGTGATGTCCGCTAAACTAGTTACACGTGGAAATGATTCCACTGGAAAAGGGCGCGCAGTTAAAAGTTGAAAAATAATATTGTAATGTACAACATAACTGTAAGAATCCCGCTAACAATATCTCCAAATATCAGTTGAGAGGAATAAATTACTTTGTTGTGGATTGGAGTTTTAGGATTCATAAATGTAGAGGATAATTTAAAACCATCAAAAAACTTCAGAAATAAAACATTTCTCTATTGCATCTTCATTGGTGATTGGCAAGAATACACTAGGACTTATTGCATTTTAAAATTTAGTAAAACGTGTTTTTGTTGCTCATGTTTGCAGTTTATAAGACAGTCCTGTCCATCAACCTCCTCCTATTGGAAAACATTGCAAATGTAAAATATGCTTTTCAATTGGAAAAGTATGATGGACCGGTCTGGTCACATACTCCATGAGAGGTAATTTTAGGACAAGAGAAGCAAAACAAATCAAGGTTCTGCTCTTATGTCGTTATTTCGGCAAAACTTGATTGTTAACCCCTTTCTGACATCGGACGTACTATCCCGTCCATGTGGGGTGGGCCCCTATGACCATGGACGGGATAGTACGTCCAGCGCGATCGGCGGCGCTCACGGGGGGAGCGCCGCCGATCGCGGCCGGGTGTCAGCTGCCTATCGCAGCTGACATCCGGCACTATGTGCCAGGAGCGGTCACGGACTGCCCCCGGCACATTAACCCCTGGCACACCGCGATCAAAGATGATTGCGATGTGCCGGCGGTGCAGGGAAGCACCGCGCAGGGAGGGGGCTCCCTGCGGGCTTCCCTGAGCCCCCCGCAGCAACGCGATGTGATCGCGTTGCTGCGAGGGTCTTACCTCCCTCCCTCCCTGCTCGAGCCCTGCAGGGAGGGAGGTGGCTTCACAGAGCCCTTCATCACCCCCTTAGTTAGGGAAAAATTAAAAAAATGTATTTATTTCCATTTTCCCATTAGGGCTAGGGTTAGAGTTAGGGCTAGGGTTAGGGCTATGGTTAGGGCTAGGGTTAGGGTTAGGGCTAGGGTTAGGGTTAGGGTTAGGGCTAGGGCTAGGGTTAGGGCTAGGGTTAGGGCTAGGGTTAGGGCTAGGGTTAGGGTTAGGGCTAGAGTTAGGGCTAGGGTTAGGGCTAGGGCTAGTGTTAGGGCTAGGGTTAGGGTTAGGGCTAGGGTTAGGGTTAGGGCTAGGGTTAGGGCTAGGGTTAGGATTAGGGTTAGGGCTAGGGCTACAGTTTGGGTTGGGGCTAAAGTTACAGTTAGGGTTTAGATTACATTTACGGTTGGGAATAGGGTTGGGATTACGGTTAGGTGTGTGTCAGGGTTAGAGGTGTGGTTAGGGTTACTGTTGGGATTAGGGTTAGGGGTGTGTTTGGATTAGGGTTTCAGTTATAATTGGGGGGTTTCCACTGTTTAGGCACATCAGGGGCTCTCCAAACGCGACATGGCGTCCGATCTCAATTCCAACCAATTCTGCGTTGAAAAAGTAAAACAGTGCTTCTTCCCTTCCGAGCTCTCTCGTGTGCCCAAACAGGGGTTTACCCCAACATATGGGGTATCAGCGTACTCAGGACAAATAGGACAAAAACTTTTGGGGTCCACTTTCTCCTGTTACCCTTGGGAAAATACAAAACTCGGGGCTAAAACATATTTTTTGTGGGAAAAAAAAAGATTTTTTATTTTCACGGCTCTGCGTTATAAACTGTAGTGAAACACTTGGGGGTTCAAAGTTCTCACAACACATCTAGATTAGTTCCCTGGGGGATACAAACAGGAAGAAAAGGAGTGTCAAAGTCCAGAATATCATATTAAAAAGCCGTAGCAAACTTTATTACACAAACTACACAATAAGAAATATCAAAAGTAGATCAAAGCAGGTCAGAAACCATCAAATGTATACATGCGGTAAACCATATACACTTAGAATACAAAGGTGTCAGGGGAAAACATCACGGTATGCCGGACAAAAAGCAGGTCACATAATACATCCCATAATATGGGTATCAGGTGCAAATATACAAAAGCGAGGCAGTCTGCAGGGTCCCATAATCACTCATAGCGTCATACGCCGTATCCAAATTGATTATATGCATACATACAGGGATCCGCACATGCCATTAAATCACCACCATCATGCACTTACCCATATTTCGTATAGGGGGAGTAGCCTGCGTTTTACCCGGCGGCCCCGGACGCGCGTTTCGCGGATTAGCTTTATCAACAGGGTTACTTTGTTCCTCTGTCTCCTGTGTCTATATATAACAAGCAAACCGGAAGTGTCACCGGTGTTTCTCCCCCTGCGTTGTGTCATGAGGGGAGACTGGGTGAGTTGTGAAGCCAAGACATTATCCGTCATAAGAATTGGCTTCTCTAACATGGCCGCCGTGTGTGCGCGTGCGCGTTGGGCGCCTTTTTCACTGTTCCCCTCTGGTGGCTATCAGTAACTGCGGGGCGCACATTCTATGACGTCACATGGCGGTTTTCCGCTTCATGTGCGCCCTGCAATGACGGCCAGTGGGAGTGGATGGTGTGGCGCTCCGGTGCGCACGCGCTGAACACCGGTGACACTTCCGGTTTGCTTGTTATATATAGACACAGGAGACAGAGGAACAATGTAACCCTGTTGATAAAGCTAATCCGCGAAACGCGCGTCCGGGGCCGCCGGGTAAAACGCAGGCTACTCCCCCTATACGAAATATGGGTAAGTGCATGATGGTGGTGATTTAATGGCATGTGCGGATCCCTGTATGTATGCATATAATCAATTTGGATACGGCATATGACGCTGTGAGTGATTATGGGACCCTGCAGACTGCCTCGCTTTTGTATATTTGCACCTGATACCCATATTATGGGATGTATTATGTGACCTGCTTTTTGTCCGGCATACCGTGATGTTTTCCCCTGACACCTTTGTATTCTAAGTGTATATGGTTTACCGCATGTATACATTTGATGGTTTCTGACCTGCTTTGATCTACTTTTGATATTTCTTATTGTGTAGTTTGTGTAATAAAGTTTGCTACGGCTTTTTAATATGATATTCTGGACTTTGACACTCCTTTTCTTCCTGTTTGTATCTACCTGGAGTTGTCCATTTAACCAGACACCTATTTGGTGTCTTGGGAAGGGTAGATGCCCTAAAATATATGAGTTATTGGTGCCTTCTGATTATATATATACATAGTTCCCTGGGGGGTCTAGTTTCCAATATGGGGTCACTTGTGGGGGGTTTCTACTGTTTAGGTACATTAGGGGTTCTGGGATTCCACTAGAAATCCCTACCTAGGACCCTAGATACACCCTACCTGCCAGCGGAGGTTGGCACCCTAGGGGGGAGCGTATTGGCGCCCCCGCTCCACGATGGCTGACCCTGGGGGCCCTATTATACCCTACAGCCACTAGTGAGCCCTTCTACCCACAGGCTACAGGACCTCTATTGCTAGACAGGCAAGTACTGTCCTAAGGGGAAGACTAGAACCCAAAAAGCATAAAAACAATATGAACACAAGCAGGGCAAGACCGGTGTAATATATAGCAGATGTGAGCAGATGCTGGCAACCACTCTGGTGGCTGATGTTAGATATCCATCTCCACCATATCCCAGATTTATGTATAGCTAGAGAGGTTTCCTTAGATCTTAATGATCAGAGGTGTCATGATCCCAATGGCAGGGGATCACTAAAGGACAAGCAAAGATACAAACAAGCTCTAGGGCGATGGAACCTGAGCTGACCGC
The DNA here is from genome assembly GCF_032444005.1 of Ranitomeya imitator. Classification (NCBI taxonomy): domain Eukaryota; kingdom Metazoa; phylum Chordata; class Amphibia; order Anura; family Dendrobatidae; genus Ranitomeya; species Ranitomeya imitator. The sequence continues at coordinate 54,147,809 of NC_091285.1, forward strand.
GACCCTGAACCTAACACACAAATAAAAGTAGCCGGGGAACGTGCCTACGATGATCCTAGACGTCTCGCTCCAGCCGAAGATCTAACTTCCCCTATTAGAAGAAACACAGACCTCTCTTGCCTCCAGAGAAATCCCCCACAGAAATAGCAGCCCCCCACATATAATGACGGTGAAATGAGAGGAAAGCACATACGCAGTATGAAAACAGTTTCAGCAAAATGAGGCCCGCTAAAGCTAGATAGCAGAGGATACAAAAGTGAAGTGCGCGGTCAGCGAAAAACCCTTCAAAAAACCATCCTGAAATTACTTGAACTCATGTGCCAACTCATGGTACATGAGGAGCAATTTCAGCCCACTAGAGCAACCAGCAGCAAGAATCACATATCTGCAGGCTGGACTAAAAACCAAATAAAGCAAAACACCAAAACAGGAAAATCCAAACTTAGCTTGACCAGAAGGTTCTAGGAGCAGGGAGCAGAGGTAACAAGACACACTGGATACATTGCTAACCGGCGAGGAAATGCCAGCAAAGCCAGGTTAAATAGGAAACTCCCATATGCTGATGGAACAGGTGGAACCCAGAAACCCAGGAAAGACAAGTCACCCAGTACCATCAGTAACCACCAGAGGGAGCCCAAAAACAGAACTCACAACAGTACCCCCCCCTTGAGGAGGGGTCACCGAACCCTCACGAGAACCACCAGGGCGACCAGGATGAGCCCTATGAAAAGCGCAAACCATATCATCAGCATGAACATCCGAGGCAACCACCCAAGAATTATCCTCCTGACCATAACCCTTCCACTTGACCAAATACTGGAGTTTCCGTCTGGAAACACGAGAATCCAAGATCTTCTCCACAACATACTCCAATTCTCCCTCCACCAGCACAGGAGCAGGAGGCTCAAGCGAAGGAACAACAGGTACCTCATACTTCCGCAACAACGACCGATGGAACACATTATGAATAGCAAACGATGCCGGGAGATCCAAACGAAACGACACAGGGTTAAGAATTTCCAAGATCCTATAGGGACCGATGAACCGAGGCTTGAACTTAGGAGAAGAGACCTTCATAGGAACAAAACGAGAAGACAACCACACCAAGTCACCAACAAGAAGTCGAGGACCCACGCGGCGACGGCGATTAGCAAACTGCTGAGCCTTCTCCTGGGACAACTTCAAATTGTCCACCACATGACTCCAAATCCGATGCAACCTATCCACCACCATGTCCACTCCAGGACAATCAGAAGGTTCCACCTGACCAGAGGAAAAACGAGGATGAAACCCCGAATTACAAAAGAAAGGAGAAACCAAGGTAGCAGAACTAGCCCGATTATTAAGGGCAAACTCGGCCAGCGGCAAAAAGGTAACCCAGTCATCCTGATCAGCAGAAACAAAACACCTTAAATAAGTTTCCAAGGTCTGATTAGTTCGTTCAGTCTGGCCATTCGTCTGAGGATGGAATGCAGACAAAAAGGACAAATCAATGCCCATTTTAGCACAGAACGTCCGCCAAAATCTAGACACAAACTGGGATCCCCTGTCAGAAACGATGTTCTCAGGAATCCCATGCAAACGAACCACATTCTGAAAAAACAGAGGGACCAACTCAGAGGAGGAAGGCAACTTAGGCAAGGGTACCAGATGAACCATTTTAGAAAAGCGATCACACACAACCCAGATGACGGACATGTTTTGAGAGACAGGGAGATCCGAAATAAAGTCCATGGAAATGTGCGTCCAAGGCCTCTTCGGGATAGGCAAAGGTGACAACAATCCACTGGCCCGAGAACAGCAAGGCTTAGCCCGAGCACAAACCTCACAAGACTGCACAAAAGAACGCACATCCCTCGACAAGGAAGGCCACCAAAAAGACCTGGCCACCAAGTCTCTAGTACCAAATATTCCAGGATGACCTGCCAACGCAGAAGAATGGACCTCGGAGATGACTCTACTGGTCCAATTATCTGGAACAAACAGTCTCTCAGGCGGACAACGATCAGGTTTACCCGCCTGAAACTCCTCCAAAGCACGTCGCAAGTCTGGGGAGACAGCAGACAAAATCACCCCATCCCTAAGGATACCAGAGGGCTCAGAATTTCCAAAGGAGTCAGGCACAAAACTCCTAGAAAGAGCATCCGCCTTCACATTCTTTGAACCTGGCAGGTATGAAACCACAAAATTGAAACGAGAGAAAAACAGTGACCAACGAGCCTGTCTAGGATTCAGACGCCTGGCAGACTCAAGGTAAATCAAATTTTTGTGATCAGTCAAGACCACCACACGATGTCTAGCACCCTCTAGCCAATGACGCCACTCCTCAAATGCCCACTTCATGGCCAAAAGTTCCCGATTACCAACATCATAATTCCGCTCAGCCGGCGAAAACTTTCTAGAAAAAAACGCGCATGGCTTCATCACTGAGCCATCGGAGCTTCTCTGTGACAAAACCGCCCCCGCTCCAATCTCGGAAGCATCAACCTCAACCTGAAAAGGGAGCGAAACATCTGGCTGACGCAACACAGGAGCAGAAGAAAACCGGCGCTTAAGTTCCTGAAAGGCCTCCACAGCCGCAGGAGACCAATTAGCAACATCAGCACCCTTCTTAGTCAAATCCGTCAAAGGCTTAACAACACTAGAAAAATTAGTTATAAAACGACGATAGAAATTAGCAAAGCCCAAGAACTTCTGTAGACTCTTAAGAGATGTAGGCTGCGTCCAGTCACAAATAGCCTGAACCTTGACGGGATCCATCTCAATAGTAGAAGGGGAAAAAATATACCCCAAGAAAGAAATCTTCTGGACTCCAAAGAGACACTTTGAGCCCTTTACAAACAAGGAATTGGCCCGCAGGACCTGAAACACCTTCCTGACCTGCTGAACATGAGACTCCCAGTCATCAGAAAAAACCAAAATATCATCCAAATACACAATCATAAATTTATCCAGATATTCACGGAAAATATCGTGCATAAAGGACTGGAAGACTGAAGGAGCATTAGAAAGTCCAAAAGGCATTACCAAATACTCAAAATGGCCCTCAGGCGTATTAAATGCGGTTTTCCACTCATCACCTTGCTTTATTCGTATAAGATTATACGCACCCCGAAGATCAATCTTAGGCTGGTTTCACATTGGCGTTTTTTCGGGTGCGTTTTTGCGGTAAAAAACGCAAAAAAACGCATGGTGAAAAAACGCATGTAAACGCGTGTAAACGCTGCGTTTTTTTGACGCATGCGTTTTTGCATGTGGTGAAAAAAACGCAGTGTTTTACCGCGTTTACATGCGTTTTTTCATGCGTTTGCGTTTTTTAAACGCATGCAGAAAAATGTGTGACAACTGCCAATCATCAAAATAAAGTAAAAAACCCACTATAAACAGAAATAGTTAGGGTTAGGGTTAGGGTTAGGGGTAGGGTTAGGGGTAGGGATCATAACCCTAACCCTAAAGGGATCCTACCCCTAACCCTACCCCTAACCCTAAGGGATCCTAACCCTAACCCTAACCCTACCCCTAACCCTACCCCTAACCCTAACCCTAAGGGATCCTAACCCTAACCCTACCCCTAACCCTACCCCTAACCCTACCCCTAACCCTAACCCTACCCCTAACCCTAACCCTAAGGGATCCTAACCCTAACCCTACCCCTAACCCTAACCTACCCCTAACCCTACCCCTAACCCTACCCCTAACCCTAACCCTAAGGGATCCTAACCCTAACCTTACCCCTAACCCTAACCCTACCCCTAACCCTAACCATAAAGGGATTAGGGTTAGGATCCCTTAGGGTTAGGGGTAGGGTTAGGGTTAGGGTTAGGGGTAGGGTTAGGGGTAGGGTTAGGGTTAGGATCCCTTAGGGTTAGGGGTAGGGTTAGGGTTAGGGGTAGGGTTAGGGGTAGGGTTAGGTTCCCTTTATCACCTTTATGCTGGGGGGTGGCATATCAGTGTGTTTTCTGTTTTTTTAATAAAAAAACGCATGCGTTTTTTACCGCAAAAAACGCATGCACCAAAAAACGCATGCGTCCCCATTGACTCCAATGTATTTTTTGACCCAAAAAAACGCATGAAAACGCATGCGTTTTTTTTTGGTCCAAAAAACGCTTCTAAAAATACTACAAGTAGCATTTCAGAAAATGAACGCATGCAGTAAAAAAACGCATGCGTCAAAAAACGCGACCAAACGCGTACACAAAAAAACGCATGCGTTTTCAATGTTAAAGATAGGAAAAAAAAACGCATGCGTTTTTTTGAAAAAAAAACGCTGCAGACAAAAACGCAAGTGTGAAACCACCCTTAGTGAACCATTTAGCCCCCTTAATGCGAGCAAACAAATCAGTCAACAATGGCAAAGGATACTAATATTTTACGGTAATCTTATTCAAAAGACGATAATCTATACAAGGCCTCAAGGAACCATCTTTTTTGGCCACGAAAAAAAAACCTGCTCCCAAAGGGGACAAAGATGGACGGATATGTCCCTTTTCCAAGGACTCCTTAACATAATCCCGCATAGCAGTATGCTCTGGCACTGACAGATTGAACAAACGACCTTTAGGAAATTTACTGCCTGGAATTAAATTTATAGCACAATCGCAATCCCTGTGAGGAGGAAGCGAACTGAGCTTAGGCTCCTCAAAAACATCCCGATAGTCAGACAAAAACACAGGAATCTCAGAAGGAGTAGATGAAGCGATAGAAATCGGAGGTGCATCATCATGAACCCCCTGACAACCCCAGCTTAACACAGACATTGATTTCCAGTCAAGGACTGGATTATGAGTTTGTAACCATGGCAGACCAAGTACTAGAACATCATGCAAATTATACAGTACCAGGAAGCGAATCACCTCCTGATGAATGGGAGTCATACGCATGGTCACTTGTGTCCAGTACTGAGGTTTATTCATAGCCAAAGGTGTAGAGTCAATTCCCTTCAAAGGAATAGGGACTTCCAGAGGCTCCAGACTAAACCCACAGCGATTGGCAAATGACCAATCCATAAGACTCAGCGCAGCGCATGAATCCACATAGGCATCGACGGAAATGGATGATAATGAACAAATCAGAGTCACAGACAGAATGAACTTAGACTGTAAAGTACTAATGGCAACAGACTTATCAACCTTTTTTGTGCGTTTAGAGCATGCTGATATAACATGAGCTGAATCACCACAATAAAAGCACAACCCTTTTTTCCGCCTATACTTTTGCCGTTCACTTCTGGACTGAATTCTATCACATTGCATTATCTCAGGTGACGGTTCAGACGACACCGCCAAATGATGCACAGGTTTGCGCTCCCGTAAACGCCGATCAATCTGAACAGCCATAGTCATAGACTCATTCAGACCAGCAGGCGCAGGGAACCCCACCATAACATCTTTAATGGCCTCAGAAAGGCCATCTCTAAACTTTGCAGCCAGAGCGCACTCATTCCACTGAGTAAGCACCGACCACTTCCGAAATTTTTGACAATAAATTTCTGCTTCATCTTGCCCCTGAGAGAGGGCCAACAAAGCTTTTTCAGCCTGAATCTCTTGGTTAGGTTCCTCATAGAGCAAACCCAATGCCAGAAAAAACGCATCCGCATTAAGCAACGCAGGGTCCCCTGGTGCCAATGCAAATGCCCAATCCTGAGGGTCACCCCGCAGGAAAGATATAATTATCTTGACTTGCTGAGCAGGGTCTCCAGAGGAGCGAGATTTCAAAGAAAGAAACAACTTGCAATTGTTCCTAAAATTCAGAAAACGAGATCTATCTCCAGAAAAAAACTCTGGGACAGGAATTCTAGGTTCAGACATAGGAGCATGTACAACAAAATCCTGTATATTTTGAACCTTAGTGGCAAGATTATTCAGGCTGGAAGCCAAACTCTGGACGTCCATGATAAACAGCTGGGATCAGAGCCATTCAAAGATTAAGAGGAGGAGGAAGTAGCCAGGCTGCAATAAGGCTAGGCAGCAAACTCTGAGGGAACGAGAAAGAAAAAAAAAAAAAAAAAAAACTTCCTCAGACTACTTATCCTCCTACTTCAGCCAATACAATTAACACTTTGTGGGCCGGTTATACTGTCATGATCCCAATGGCAGGGGATCACTAAAGGACAAGCAAAGATACAAACAAGCTCTAGGGCGATGGAACCTGAGCTGACCGCGACCCTGAACCTAACACACAAATAAAAGTAGCCGGGGAACGTGCCTACGATGATCCTAGACGTCTCGCTCCAGCCGAAGATTTAACTTCCCCTATTAGAAGAAACACAGACCTCTCTTGCCTCCAGAGAAATCCCCCACAGAAATAGCAGCCCCCCACATATAATGACGGTGAAATGAGAGGAAAGCACATACGCAGTATGAAAACAGTTTCAGCAAAATGAGGCCCGCTAAAGCTAGATAGCAGAGGATACAAAAGTGAAGTGCGCGGTCAGCGAAAAACCCTTCAAAAAACCATCCTGAAATTACTTGAACTCATGTGCCAACTCATGGTACATGAGGAGCAATTTCAGCCCACTAGAGCAACCAGCAGCAAGAATCACATATCTGCAGGCTGGACTAAAAACCAAATAAAGCAAAACACCAAAACAGGAAAATCCAAACTTAGCTTGACCAGAAGGTTCTAGGAGCAGGGAGCAGAGGTAACAAGACACACTGGAGTAAGTATTGCAGGCTGGACTAAAAACCAAATAAAGCAAAACACCAAAACAGGAAAATCCAAACTTAGCTTGACCAGAAGGTTCTAGGAGCAGGGAGCAGAGGTAACAAGACACACTGGATACATTGCTAACCGGCGAGGAAATGCCAGCAAAGCCAGGTTAAATAGGAAACTCCCATATGCTGATGGAACAGGTGGAACCCAGAAACCCAGGAAAGACAAGTCACCCAGTACCATCAGTAACCACCAGAGGGAGCCCAAAAACAGAACTCACAACACAGAGGTCTGTTTTAGCATACGTCACAATATGGCCTTATGGTATACATACACATATCCCAGATATTAACTAGCTTAACATCTGATACCATCAGGATACAAGCCATAAATGCACATTATCAATTCAATGCACGTGTTCTATATCAGTGCTAGCTTTTCTTTTAAGCAAGTACATCACATGCACCCTATACATATATACCCGGTATGATATCTCATAAGAACATGGAAACCATTGATACTCATCTGCGTGTCAGAGAACGTCCTACACCATCTGCCCTTAAGAACTTAGCGCCTCAACGCGTTTCGCCTGCTTAGGCTCATCAGGAGGCCTGATGTGATGATATATTGTGTCACCGATATAGCTATATCGGTGACTAGTGTTGAGCATTCCGATACCGCAAGTATCGGGTATCGGCCGATATTTGCGGTATCGGAATTCCGATACCGAATTCCGATACTTCCCGCGTATCGGATACCGGAATCGGAAGTTCCCAGAATTTAAACTGAACGCAGCAGCCAATGAGGAATGATTGGAAGTGTGGGCACATCCTGTTTAGCATGGTGGGCATGTAAGTACTGGCAAGGCTTGGATTGGCTGCTGAAATGATGTCACTCTGCACTATAAAAAACGCTGCCGCCATTTTGCGCTCACTCTGCTGTGATTTCAGTTAGGGACAGGACGCTGTGTTCTAACTGAGGGCCAGTCGAGCTAGCTAATTGCTTTATTTTCCTTTCCAAAGGCTAATTTAGCAAAACGCTGTGTGTTCTTCACTCTTCACCTTGCTCTTGCCTTGCAGCGCTGTTTTAACAGCGTTCTGCAAGGTCTCTGTGTGTGTGTGTGTGTGCAGCTCACTCTGTAGTCTGTGTGCAGCCATATACCCGGTTGTATTCAGCTCAGGGGGGGGTTCACACTGCCTCACACAGTTGTCCTTTTTTGCTCTTAGTGCAGCCTGCTGCACATTTTTTCTCAAATTTCCTATTAGTGTTTTTCCACCAGTCTCCAGCTCTATTGTGGAAAAACACTACATAGGATAACCTAGAGGGGGGTTTTTGGGCCTTGCAGCGCCGTTTACGGCTGTCTGCACGGTCTCCGTGTGAGCCCAGCTCGCCCTGTAGTCTGTGTTCAGCCATAGCCGGTTGGATTCAGCTCAGGGTTCGTTACTGGCTCATACCTTGAGAAAAGTTTACTTTTTTTCAAATAGTGCAGCCTGTTTAAAATTTGAAAAAAAAAAATTCCTATTAGTGTCTTTCCACTCGTATCCAGCTAAATAGTGGAAAAACACTATATAGGATAACCTAGAGGAGGGTTTTTTGGCCTTGCAGCGCCGTTTACGGCTGTCTGCACGGTCTCCGTGTGAGCCCAGCTCGCCCTGTAGTCTGTGTGCAGCCATAGCCGGTTGGATTCAGCTCAGGGTTCGTTACTGGCTCATACCTAGAGAAAAATTTTACTTTTTTTCAAATAGTGCAGCCTGTTTAAAATTTGAAAAACAAAAATTCCTATTAGTGTCTTTCCACTCGTATCCAGCTAAATAGTGGAAAAACACTATATAGGATAACCTAGAGGAGGGTTTTTTGGCCTTGCAGCGCCGTTTACGGCTGTCTGCACGGTCTCTGTGTGAGCGCAGCTCGCCCTGTAGTCTGTGTGCAGCCATAGCCCGTTGGATTCAGCTCAGGGTGCGTTACTGCCTCATACCTTGAAAAACAATTTCCTTTTTTTCAAATAGTGCAGCCAGTTTAAAATTTGAAAAAAAAAATTCCTATTAGTGTCTTTCCACTCGTATCCAGCTAAATAGTGGAAAAACACTATATAGGATAACCGAGAGGAGGGTTTTTTGGCCTTGCAGCGCCGTTTACGGCTGTCTACACGGTCTCCGTGTGATTTAAACTAGCTCTGTAGCCCGATCTGCACCAAAAAAAAGTTAAGTTCACCAAACACAACTTAACACTTGTGTAGGCCACATTTGAAAAATAATAAAGTTTAGTCCACAATTTACAACATTAGTGTTTCTTACACCTGTTAGGAGGAGCATTTCAGGAATAAGCACACTAAGGCCTTAGTACTTTTCTGCTTATCTTTATCTGTCAACCAAGATGAAGAGGGCAGGGAGTAAGGCACGTGGGCGTGGGCGCGGAGCAGGGAGAGGAGCAGGGAGAGGACGTGGTGATTCTGTGCCTGCTGCGGGCGCCGGTGACTCGTCGTCACTCAGTTTCAGCAGGGAACAGTCCTTCATGCGCAGCTTTGTCGGAGAGCGCCGTGCACCGCTGCTACGTGAAGACCAAATTGAAGCCGTTGTCGGGTGGATGGCAGCTAACGCCTCGGCATCGACTTCAGTTAGTGCCACATCCTCTCAGGCACAGAGCACTGGAGAGCAGCCATCTGTCTCTTCACCACCTGCCAAATTGGCCAGGCAGTCAGAGAGCCCAGGACAGGAGCCGTCTCTACTTCTGTTCTCTGAATCTCTTGGCTTGGAAACAGGGGACCAGCCAAGCAGCATTGGAGAAATGGAAGAAGAAGCAGTGTGCAGTGATGCCCAAAAGCTTTATCTCTCTGACTCTGAAGAGGCAGGTGGGCCAGTGCCTCCGGTGACCACAGCGCAGTACGCATCTGATGATGAAACTCAGGTGCCGCTTTCTGATGCGTACTGTGCTGCCGAGACTACCCAGGAGGAGCAGTTGGTGGCAGAGGGTAGTGGAGATGATGAGGTCCTTGACCCATCGTGGCGTGAGGAACAGGAAGGTGGTGGGAGCAGCTCTGAGGAAGAGCTTCCCCTTACGGGCCAAAGAGGGAGAGGGAGGGGGAAGACTGCGGAGCCTGTAGCCTCCACTTTGGCACCCGTTAGAAGCCTGTCTCTTTCCAAAGCCAAAAAGGGCGCTCCCAAGACTTGCAGTGCCTGGTCCTTTTTTGACACAGTTGCAGATGACATTTGTTTTGTCAAATGCAAGCTGTGTCATCAGAAAGTAAAAAGAGGTAAAAGTGTCAGCAACCTCAATACCACAAATATGTGGAAACATGTGCGGAACAGGCACGCGGTGGAGTTACAGAAACATAGTGAAGACGTAGGCCAACCAACAGCGGCAGCTACCACCTCTTCATCTCGTGTTGCCTCTTCCTCCACTGTTGTCCAGAGACCTAGTGTAATTCCACCCACAGCACCACCTTCCCAGTCATCCTCACACTCCCAGTCTACTCTACAGCCATCGGTAGTCCAGGCATGGGAGAAAAGGCGGGCATTCTCGGCCAACCACCCCCGAGCACAGGCTCTGAATGCAGGCATTGCCAAACTGTTGTCCCTGGAAATGCTCTCGTTCAGGCTGGTGGAGACTGACAGCTTCCGTGACTTGATGGCATTGGCAGTCCCACAGTACAAGGTGCCCAGCCGCTTTTACTTCAGCAGGCAGGCTGTCCCTGCCCTGCACAGGCATGTTGAGGCAAACATAAAACATGCGCTACTGAACGCCGTCAGTAGCAAGGTCCACCTCACCACCGATGCGTGGACCAGTCAGCATGGACAGGGGCGATATGTTTCCCTCACTGCCCATTGGGTTAATGTTGTTGAGCCAGGTACAGATCGTGCGAGTGGCGCAGGACGTGTCCTGCCCACTCCAAGGATTGCAGGAATCCAGTCTGTACGCATCGACTCCTCCTCTTACACCAGTTCCTCTGATTCCTCTCTGCAGGATCCGTCACAGTCCACCTCCACATGGACCCGTGAACGTTTACCTATGACCGACATGAGCACAGCCGTGGCCAAACGTCAGCAGGCCGTCTTGAAACTAGTTTCATTGGGGCATCGAAGCCACACAGCGCAGGAGCTCTGGAATGCCATCAAGCAGGAGAGCGATGTGTGGTTACTGCCAGCGAATCTCCAGCCAGGCATGGTAGTGTGTGACAATGGCCGAAATCTGGTGGCAGCTTTGGCCCTTGGCAACCTCACTCACATCCCATGTCTGGCACATGTGCTCAATTTGGTTGTGCAGAGTTTTCTGAGGGACTATCCGGATCTTGATGCCCTGCTGCACAAGGTCCGCCTAGAGTGTGCTCACTTGCGGCGTTCCAGCTTGGCCAGATCCCGCATTGCTGCTCTGCAGCGCCGATTCCGCCTTCCGGAACACCGCATCATATGTGACCTACCTACCCGGTGGAATTCCACGTTACATATGTTGGAGCGGTTGTGTGAGCAGCAGCAAGCAGTTATGGAGTACCAGCTGCATCAGGCGCAAAGAAGTCGCAGTCAGCGCCGATCAGACTTCACAACCACAGAGTGGGCCACTATGAAGGACGTCTGCCAGGTTTTGCGTCCTTTTGATTATTCCACGCGGATGGCAAGTGCAGATGATGCACTAGTCAGCATGACTGTCCCCCTTATCTGCCTGCTTCAGCAAACTTTGCAAGGGTTAAGGGATGATGTGGTGGAAGAGGTGGAGGATGAGGAGTCACCTTTTCCATCAGCTTCTGGAGAGTCAGCGCCACGTGGTTCCTCACAAAGGGGTACGCAGGGGCCAATTTGTGAGGAGGATGAGGAGGAGTCAATGGAGGAGGAAGAGCTCCGTCCAGAGGAGGGAGCGACACAATTGTCCAGTGGTCAGTGTGTACAGCGAGGGTGGGGTGATGACGAGCGGGCAGAGATCATGTCTCAAGCAGGGGACAGCGTTTCTGGGCCAGTTGGCACTCTGCAGCACATGGTGGATTTCATGCTGCAGTGCCTGAGAAACGACCGCCGCATCGACCACATTCTCAACATGCCTGATTATTGGGTGTTCACCCTCCTCGATCCTCGCTACCGGGACAACATCCAAAACCTCATCCCTGCGTTGACCCGGGAGCGTAAATTGCGGGAGTACCACGACACACTGGTGAATTCCATCATCTTCTCCTGTCCAACTGAGAGGAGTGCTGCTAGTGCTTTACAAAGCAGCTCAGTGCGTCGAGGCAGTGGGGGAGGCTCTGCCCAAAGAGGGAGCAGAAGCAGTGCCTCTGCCCAAGGCAAGCCCAGTATGGCACGACTCTGGCACACTTTTGTGTGCCCGCCCCAAATGTCTACACCATCACCGGCGGCTCCAGTCAGCAGGAGGCAACGGTTCCGTCAGATGGTGACAGACTACATGGCTTGCCCTCTTACTGTACTCCCAGACGGCTCTTCCCCGTTCAAGTTTTGGGTATCTAAGCTGGATACATGGCCAGAGCTAAGCCAGTATGCATTGGAGGTGCTGGCTTGCCCTGCGGCTAGTGTCTTATCGGAACGTGTCTTTAGTGCCGCAGGTGGTGTACTAACAGACCGTCGCATGCGACTATCCTCCGATAACGTTGACCTGCTTACTTTCCTGAAAATGAACCAGGCCTGGATCTCGCAGGAATTTGCCACTCCTCTGCCTGATTAAGTAATTGGGTGTCATCCAGGTCTCCTGCTGTGTTCATCTTTCTACCACCTGAACTGCTATTCCTGGGCTCCAACACCGCCAGTTGCGGCTCAGAAGTGCAGGCTGCACAGTAAAAACATACGACCCAGTGTTATTGGATTTCAGTAACGTCAGCTGATCCCCAGCTGTGTAGCCGGCAATGTGTCCTGCGACCGCCACGCTGGCACAACAACCTAAATGTAAGGGAACCTGTCCCCCCCCCCGTCGTTTGTTACTGAAAGAGCCATCTTGTGCAGCAGTAATGCTGCACAAGGAAAAGGTAGCTCTTTTTTTTAGCTCTTTGCACACGCAGAACTTAACACTTATAAAATGTGTTCACTGATACCGTTATACCGTCCCGGAGCTGGGACTTTCCTTCGTAATGTGACGCAGCACAGCCGTCATTCCTACCCCCTTGGTGCCATGCGCTGCCTCCTCAGCGTTGTTTTAAGCTGTCACAGAGCCTGCGCTGTTCTGTTATCCCTTGGGCATGCCCTATTTGCGCTGCCTGTCTTCTGACATAATTTGGTGTCAGGCTGGCTGCGCCTGTGCGGCCACGCTGCCCGAGAACCCGCCTCGCAGTGTCTTCTGATTGAGTCACACTGCGGGCCTGGGATCCATGGGCATGCGCAGTGCATATCTTCCCCTCGGGCTCTCGCTCATTTCCCTCCGCCTTCTTTAGACTGTGCGCCGTCAGCTGATCCCTAGCATGCCACGGCCGTGACACCGCACAGTCTGAAGAAGAGGGAAGGAGGGGAGTGAGAGTCGAGGTTATGCACTGTGCATGCCCATGGTTCCAAGGCCCGCAGTGGGATTACGTTAGACGAGACTGCGAGGTGGGATCTGGAGCAGCGTGGACGCACAGGCACTGACAGCCTGACACCAAATTATGTCAGAAGACAGGCAGCGCTAATTGGGCATGGCCAAGGGCTAACAGAACAGCGCAGGCTCCGTGACAGCTTAAAACAACGCTGAGGAGGCAGCGCACGGCATCAAGGGGATAGGAATGACAGCTGTGCTGTGTCCCATTACGAAGGAAATTCGCACCTCCGGAACGGTTTAACGGTATAAAGGGACACATTTTTAATGTTTACTTCGGTGTTTGCAAGGAGCATAATTAAAAGAGCAACCTTTTCCTTTTGCATCCTTAGTGCTGCACAAGATGGCTCTTTCAGCTACAAACGTCTTGGGGGGGGGGGGTTAAAGGTTTCCTTTCAACTTGCTCCAATCAGGCTTCGGCCTACACTCTGTTCCTCTGCTCCTCCTGCTGTCCCTGGGCTCTAACACCGCCAGTTGGTGCCTGGAAGTGCTGTGTGCACAGTCAACAGTCGCTCCTCTGTTATTGGGGTTCAGTAACGTCAGCTGATCCCCAGCTGTGTGTGCGGCAATACCTCCAATCTGCTCCTCCTGCTGTCCCTGGGCTCTAACACCGCCAGTTGGTGCCTGGAAGTGCTGTGTGCACAGTCAACAGTCGCTCCTCTGTTATTGGGGTTCAGTAACGTCAGCTGATCCCCAGCTGTGTGTGCGGCAATACCTCCAATCTGCTCCTCCTGCTGTCCCTGGGCTCTAACACCGCCAGTTGGTGCCTGGAAGTGCTGTGTGCACAGTCAACAGTCGCTCCTCTGTTATTGGGGTTCAGTAACGTCAGCTGATCCCCAGCTGTGTGTGCGGCAATACCTCCAATCTGCTCCTCCTGCTGTCCCTGGGCTCTAACACCGCCAGTTGGTGCCTGGAAGTGCTGTGTGCACAGTCAACAGTCGCTCCTCTGTTATTGGGGTTCAGTAACGTCAGCTGATCCCCAGCTGTGTATCCGGCAACGTGTCATGCGACCGCCACGCTGGCACAACTAAAATGTAAGGGGACCTGTCCCCCCCCCCCTAGGCGTTTGTTACTGAAAGAGCCACCATGTGCAGCACTAATACTGCACAAGGGAAAGGTCGCTCTTGAAATTATGCTCCTTGCAAACGCTGAACTACACACTCATGTAATGTGTCCCCTCACACCGTCCAACCGTCCCGGAGGTGGGACTTTCCTTTGTAATGTGACGCAGCACAGCCGTCATTGCTACCCCCTTGGCACCGTGCGCTGCCTCCTTAGCGTTGTTTGATTCCGTCATGGACCCTGCGCTGTTATGTTATCCCTTGGCCATGCACAGTTTGCGCTGCCCGTCCTCTGACATCATTTGTTGTCGTCCTGGCTGCGCCTGTGCGTCCACGCTGCCCGAAATCACACCTCGCAGTGTCGTCTAATGTGATCCCACAGTGGGCCTGGTATCCATGGCCATGCGCAGTGCATATACTAGCCTCTCACTCCCCTTCTTCACGCTTCTTCAGACTAGGCGGCGTCAGCTGATCCCTAATAGCATGCCACGGCCGTGACGCCGCACAGTCTGAAGAAGCAGGAAGGAGGTGAGTGAGAGGCGATGATATGCACTGCGCATGCCCATGGATCCCTGGCCCGCAGTAGGACTACATTAGATGACACTGCAAGGTTGGATCTCGGGCAGCTTGGACGCACAGGCACTGCCAGCCTGACACCTACATTACAGCGCGGGCTCCGTGACAGAACCAAACAACGTTGAGGAGGTGGCGCCCGGCACCAAGGGGGTTGGAATGACGGCTGTGCTGTGTCACATTACAAAGGAAAGTCCCACTTCCGGGATGGTTTGACGGTGTGAGGGGACACATTATATGAGTGTGTACTTCAGCGTTTGCAAGGAGCATAATTTTCGGAGCCACTATTTTCCATGTGCAGTATTACTGCTGTACAAGATGGCTCTTTCAGCAACAAATGCCTTGGGGGTGGGGGGGTTAAAGGTTCCCTTTCAACTTGCTCCACTGCAGGCTTCGGCCTACACTCTGCTCCTCTTTGATTCCCTGGGTTTCAACACTGTCACTTGCCACCTGGAAGTGTTGTCTACACAGAAAAAACACTAGGTGATGTGTCAGTGGGGTTCAGCACCGCCAGCTGTTCCCCTGCTGTGTAATCGGCAACGTGTCCAGCACAAGCCACGCTGGCACAACAGAACAAAAGCTGCCACCAGTGCAGGCTTCGGCCTACACTCTGCTCCTCTCCTCCTCCTGCTGACCCTGGGCTCAAACACCGCTAGTTTTTGCCCGGAAGTGCTAGCTGCACAGAGAAAAACACCAGCCAATGTGTTAGTGGGGTTCAGCGACGCCAGCTGTTCCCCTGCTGTGTAGCCGGCAACGTGACCTGCAAACGCCACGCAGGCACATGAACTGAAATTAAAGGGAACCTGGCCCCACCCCCCCAGGTGTTTCTATGTATAACAGCCACCTTGTACAGCAGTACTGCTGCATTTGTACAAGGTGGCTGACTTTTTCTCCTTGCCCACGTGGAACTCAACACGTACAAAATGTGTCTCATTGAGACCATTCCGCTGTCCCTGAGGTGTGACTTTCCTTTCTAATGATACGCAGCACCCCCCTTGGTAGCGTTTCCCGTCTTTTGTCATCATGGTTAGCTGGCTGCGCCTGTGCATCCGCCCTGCTAGAAACAACGCCCCTCGTTGTCATATTTATTTTGTCAGCGAGGGTGTGGTTTATGGGCACGAGCAGTGCATATGTTCGCCTGTCTTAACTCATCTCCTTCCGCCTTCTTCAGACTGTGCGGCCTCCTGGCCGTGGTAGGCAAGAAGGGATCAGCTGAGGCCGCCCTGTCTGGAGCAGGTGTAAGGACATGTGTAAGCGGCAAACCTATTTACTGCACAAGGCCACGAATCCCAGCCACGCAGTGTGATTTTTTGAAAACACACTGTGGGTCTGGGATTAATGTCCATCGCTAACCGCAACGGCCGAAATGAAATGAGGTCAGAAGACAGGAAGCGCTCACAGCGCATGGCCAAGGGATCACAATAGCGCAGACTCCTGTACAGCAAATAACAACGCTTAGGAATCTGCGCCCAGTACCTAGGTGCAAATTTTGACACCTGTGCTGCGTCTCCTTAAAAAGACAAGTCACACCTCCACAACTGTTTGACAGTATAATGGGCTAAATAGTGTACGTGTTTTAGTCAGCGTGTGCAAGGAGCAAAACAAATAGAGCAACCTTTTACTTGTGCAGCAATAATGCTGCACAAGGTGTGGCTCTTGTACCTTGCAACACCTGAGCGGGGTTAAAGGTAACCTTTGAAATTGGTTCAACTAGGCTTCGGCCTACACTCTGCTCCTCTCCTGCTGACCCTGGGCTCAAACACCGCTAGTTTTTGCCCGGAACTGCTAGCTGCACAGAGAAAAACACCAGCCAATGTGTTAGTGGGGTTCAGCACCGCCAGCTGTTCCCCCGCTGTGTAGCCGGCATCGTGTCCAGCACAAGCCACGCTGGCACAACTGACCAAAAGCTGCCACCAGTGCAGGCTTCGGCCTACACATTGCTCCTCTCCTCCTCCTGCTGACCCTGGGCTCTAACACCGCCAGTTTTTGCCCGGACATGCGAGCTGCACAGAGAAAAACACCAGTCAATGTGTCAGTGGGGTTCAGCACCGCCAGCTGTTCCCCTGCTGTGTAGCTTGCAACGTGACCTGCAAACGCCACGCAGGCACATGAACTGAAATTGAAGGGAGCCTGCCCCCCACCCCCAGGTGTTTCTATGTAAAACAGCCACCTTGTACAGCAGTACTGCTGCATTTGTACAAGGTGGCTGACTTTTTCTCCTTGCCCACGTGGAACTCAACACGTACAAAATGTGTCTCATTGAGACCATTCCACTGTCCCTGAGGTGTGACTTTCCTTTCTAATGATACGCAGCACCACCCTTGTTAGCGCTGCCCGTCTTTTGACATCATTGGTTAGCTGGCTGCGCCTGTGCGTCTGCCCTGCTCGAAACAACGCCCCTCGGTGTCTTATTTTTTTGAACAGCGAGGGTGTGATTGATGGGCATGTGCAGTGCATATGTTTGCCTGTGTTCACTCATCTCCTTCCGCCTTCTTCAGACTGGGTGTCCTCATGGCCGCGGCAGGCGATAAGGGATCAGATGAGGCCGCCCAGTCTGAAGCAGGTGTAAGGACATGTGTGAGCGTCAAACATATTTACTGAACAAGGCCACGAATCCCAGCCACGCAGTGTGATTTTTTGAAAACACACTGTGGGTCTGGGATTCATGTCCATCGCTAACCGTAACGGCCGACATTAAATGAGGTCAGAAGACAGGAAGCGCTCACAGCGCATGGCCAAGGGATCCCAATAGCGCAGACTCCTGTACAGCAAATAACAACGCTCAGGAATCTGCGCACAGCAGCTAGGTGTAAATTTTGACACCTGTGCTGCATCTCCTTAAAAAGACTAGTAGTCACGCCTCCACTACTGTTTGACAGTATAATGGGCTAAATAGTGTACGTGTTTTATTCAGCGTGTGCAAGGAGCAAAATTAAATAGAGCAACCTTTGACTTGTGCATCATTAATGCTGTTCAAGGTGTGGCTCTTGTACCTTGCAACACCTGAGGGGGGGGTTAAAGGTAACCTTTGAAATTGGTTCAACTAGGCTTCGGCCTACACTCTGCTCCTCTACTCCTCCTGCTGACCCTGGGCTCAAACAACGCCAGTTTCTGCCCGGACATGCTAGCTGCACAGAGAAAAAC
This sequence comes from Ranitomeya imitator, assembly GCF_032444005.1. NCBI lineage: Eukaryota > Metazoa > Chordata > Amphibia > Anura > Dendrobatidae > Ranitomeya > Ranitomeya imitator. Next base: position 54,165,736 of record NC_091285.1, read on the forward strand.
ACCAGCCAATGTGTTAGTGGGGTTCAGCACCGCCAGCTGTTCCCCTGCTGTGTAGTCGGCATCGTGTCCAGCACAAGCCACGCTGGCACAACTGACCAAAAGCTGCCACCAGTGCAGGCTTCGGCCTACACTTTGCTCCTCTCCTCCTCCTGCTGACCCTGGGCTCAAACAATGCCAGTTTCTGCCCGGACATGCTAGCTGCACAGAGAAAAACACCAGCCAATGTGTTAGTGGGGTTCAGCACCGCCAGCTGTTCCCCTGCTGTGTAGTCGGCATCGTGTCCAGCACAAGCCACGCTGGCACAACTGACCAAAAGCTGCCACCAGTGCAGGCTTCGGCCTACACTTTGCTCCTCTCCTCCTCCTGCTGACCCTGGGCTCAAACAACGCCAGTTTCTGCCCGGACATGCTAGCTGCACAGAGAAAAACACCAGCCAATGTGTTAGTGGGGTTCAGCACCGCCAGCTGTTCCCCTGCTGTGTAGCTGGCAACGTGTCCTGCAAACGCCACGCAGGCACATGAACTGAAATTGAAGGGAGCCTGCCCCCCACCCCCCCAGGTGTTTCTATGTATAACAGCCACCTTGTACAGCAGTACTGCTGCATTTGTACAAGGTGGCTGACTTTTTCTCCTTGCACACGTGGAACTCAACAAGTACAAAATGTGTCTCATTACAGACCATTACAATGTCCCTGAGGTGTGACTTTCCTTTTTAATGACACGCAGCACCCCCATTGTTAGCGCTGCCTGTCTCCTGACATCATTGGTTGGCTGGCTGTGCCTGTGCGTCCCCCCTGCCAGACACAACGCCCCCCGTTGTCTCATATATTTTGACTGCGAGGGTGTGATTGATGGGCACGAGCAGTGCATATGTTCCCCTGTCTTCACTCCCCTCCTTCCGCCTTATTCTGACTGTGCGGCCTCATGGCCGCGGCATGCGATAAGGGATCAGCTGAGGCCGCCCAGTCTGAAGCAGGTGTAAGGACATGTGTGAGCGGCGAACATATTTACTGCACAAGGCCACGAATCCCAGCACCGCAGTGTGACTTTAGGAAAAGCCACTGTGGGTCTGGGATTTATGGCCATCGTTAACCGCAACGGCCAACATGAAATGAGGTCATGAGACGGCCTGCACTAACAGGGTATTGCCAAGGGATAACACAAGAGCGCAGTTTCCTGTACTGCAAATAACAACGGTAAGGAATCTGCGCACAGCACCTAGGTGTAAATTTGTACACCTGTGCTGCGTCTCCTTAAAAAGACTAGTAGTCACGCCTCCACTACTGTTTGACAGTATAATGGGCTAAATAGTGTACGTGTTTAATTCAGCGTGTGCAAGGAGCAAAATTAAATAGAGCAACCTTTGACTTGTGCATCATTAATGCTGTTCAAGGTGTGGCTCTTGTACCTTGCAACACCTGAGGGGGGGGTTAAAGGTAACCTTTGAAATTGGTTCAACTAGGCTTCGGCCTACACTCTGCTCCTCTACTCCTCCTGCTGACCCTGGGCTCAAACACCGCTAGTTTTTGCCCGGAACTGCTAGCTGCACAGAGAAAAACACCAGTCAATGTGTTAGTGGGGTTCAGCAACGCCAGCTGTTCCCCTGCTGTGTAGTCGGCAACGTGTCCAGCACAAGCCACGCTGGCACAACAGAACAAAAGCTGCCACCAGTGCAGGCTTCGGCCTACACTTTGCTCCTCTCCTCCTCCTGCTGACCCTGGGCTCAAACAACGCCAGTTTCTGCCCTGACATGCTAGCTGCACAGAGAAAAACACCAGCCAATGTGTTAGTGGGGTTCAGCACCGCCAGCTGTTCCCCTGCTGTGTAGTCGGCATCGTGTCCAGCACAAGCCACGCTGGCACAACTGAACAAAAGCTGCCACCAGTGCAGGCTTCGGCCTACACTTTGCTCCTCTCCTCCTCCTGCTGACCCTGGGCTCAAACAACGCCAGTTTCTGCCCGGACATGCTAGCTGCACAGAGAAAAACACCAGCCAATGTGTTAGTGGGGTTCAGCACCGCCAGCTGTTCCCCTGCTGTGTAGCTGGCAACGTGTCCTGCAAACGCCACGCAGGCACATGAACTGAAATTGAAGGGAGCCTGCCTTCCACCCCCAGGGGTTTCTATGTATAACAGCCACCTTGTACAGCAGTACTGCTGCATTTGTACAAGGTGGCTGACTTTTTGTCCTTGCCCACGTGGAACTCAAAACGTACAAAATGTGTCTCATTGAGACCATTCCACTGTCCCTGAGGTGTGACTTTCCTTTCTAATGATACGCAGCACCCCCCTTGGTAGCGCTTCCCGTCTTCTGACATCATTGGTTGGCTTGTTGCGCCTGTGCGTCCGCCCTGCCTGAAACAATGCTCCTCGTTGTCTTATTTTGACTGCGAGGGTGTGATTGATGGGCACGAGCAGTGCATATCTTCACCTGTCTTAACTCATCTCCTTCCGCCTTCTTCAGACTGTGCAGCCTCATGGCCGCGGCATGCGAGAAGGGATCAGCAGAGGCCGCCCAGTCTGAAGCAGGTGTAAGGACGTGTGTGAGCGGCCAAAATATTTACTGCTCAAGGCCACGAATCACAGCACCGCAGTGTGACTTTATGAAAAGGCACTGTGGGTCTGGGATTTATGGCCATCGTTAACCGCACCGGCCAACATGAAATGAGGTCATAAGACGGGCAGCTCTAACAGGGCATTGCCAAGGGATAACACAAGAGCGCAGACTCCTGTACAGCAAATAACAACGCTCAGGAAGCTGCGCCAAGCACCAAGGCGTTATTTGGGACACCTGTGCTGCGTCTCCTTAAAAAGCCAAGTCACGCATCCACTACAGTTTGACTGTAGAATGGGCTAAATTGTGTACGTCTTTCATTCAGCGTGTGCAAGTAGACAAATTAATAGAGCAACCTTTCACTTGTGCAGCATTAATACTGCACAAGGTGTGTCTCTTGTACTTTGTAACACCTGAGGGGGGGTTAAAGGTTTCCTTTGAAATTGGTTCAAATAGGCTTCGGCCTACACTCTGCTCCTCTCCTCCTCCTCCTGCTTCAACACGGGCTCTAACATCGCTAGTTTTTGACCGCAAGTGCTAGCTGCACAGAGAAAAACACATGCCATTGTGTTAGTGGGGTTCAGCAACGCCAGCTGTTCCCCCACTGTGTAGCCGGCAAAGTGTCCTGCAAACGCAACGCAGACACAAGGCTGCCTCCAGTGCAGGCTTCGGCCTACACTCTGCTCCCCCTGCTTACTCTTAGCTCCAACACCGCTAGTTGGGGCTCTAGGAAGACAATCTTTAATAGGCAACGCATCTGGGTTCCAGCACCGCCAGCTGGTTCTCGGCAGTGTTCTTGTCACAGGTACTCCCTCGTGCCAAGCCTGGTTTCAGCACCGTCAGCTGTTTCCGGGTTGTGTCAAGCTCACTGAGACGCCTATGCTTGCCCCGTCGTGGTGCGGTCGGGTTAGCCAACTCCAGGGTGCCTCCAGTTTAGGAGCTTCCTATGTGGACTGCGTGAACTGGTAGTCAAGGCTGGTTCTGTAGTGCCAGTAGGCCCAGCTCCCCCTGTAGGACTGTTGGGGTTCGGTAACTGCGGCTGCCTCGCGGCCTAGCTGTTCTCTCCTCTCCTGTGGGCCTTGGGATCCACCACCTGGTTCCAGCACCGTCAGCTGGTTCCAGGCCGAGCCTTTGGCTTAGGTGCCTCCTCCTGGGTATCCGAGTTCCGCCAACGTCAGGCGGTCCTTGGTAATGCTTTTAAGCGCGGGCACCTACAGCTTAGTAACCGGCTTCCAGTACCGCCAGCTGGTCCTCGGTCGTGCCATTGGCTCTTGCACACTGGGGCAACGCATCTGGGTTCCAGCACCGCCAGCTGGTTCTCGGCAGTGGTTTTGTCACAGGTACTCCCTCGTGCCAAACCTGGTTTCAGCACCGTCAGCTGTTTCTGGGTCGTGTCAAGCTCACTGAGACGCCTATGCTTGCCCCGTCGTGGTGCGGTCGGGTTAGCCAACTCCAGGGTGCCTCCAGTTTAGGAGCTTCCTATGTGGGCTGCGTAAACTGGTAGTCAAGGCTGGTTCTGTAGTGCCAGTAGGCCCAGCTCCCCCTGTAGGACTGTTGGGGTTCGGTAACTGCGGCTGCCTCGCGGCCTAGCTGTTCTCTCCTCTCCTGTGGGCCTTGGGGTCCACCACCTGGTTCCAGCACCGTCAGCTGGTTCCGGGCCGAGCCTTTGGCTTAGGTGCCTCCTCCTGGGTATCCGAGTTCCGCCAACGTCAGGCGGTCCTTGGTAGTGCTTTTAAGCGCGGGCACCTACAGCTTAGTAACCGTGTTCCAGCACCGCCAGCTGGTCCTCGGTCGTGCCATTGGCTCTTGCACACTGGGGCAACTTATCTGGGTTCCAGCACCGCCAGCTGGTTCTCGGCAGTGTTTTTGTCACAGGTACTCCCTCGTGCCAAACCTGGTTTCAGCACCGTCAGCTGTTTCCGGGGTGTGTCAAACTCGCTGAGACGCCTATGTTTGCCCCGTCGTGTTGCAGTCGGGTTAGCCAACTCCAGGGTGCCTCCAGTTTAGGAGCTTCCTATGTGGGCTGCGTGAACTGGTAGTCAAGGCTGGTTCTGTAGTGCCAGTAGGCCCAGCTCCCCCTGTAGGACTGTTGGGGTTCGGTAACTGCGGCTGCCTCGCGGCCTAGCTGTTCTCTCCTCTCCTGTGGGCCTTGGGGTCCACCACCTGGTTCCAGCACCGTCAGCTGGTTCCAGGCCGAGCCTTTGGCTTAGGTGCCTCCTCCTGGGTATCCGAGTTCCGCCAACGTCAGGCGGTCCTTGGTAGTGCTTTTAAGCGCGGGCACCTACAGCTTAGTAACCGGGTTCCAGCACCGCCAGCTGGTCCTCGGTCGTGCCATTGGCTCTTGCACACTGGGGCAACGCATCTGGGTTCCAGCACCGCCAGCTGGTTCTCGGCAGTGTTCTTGTCACAGGTACTCCCTCGTGCCAAGCCTGGTTTCAGCACCGTCAGCTGTTTCCGGGGTGTGTCAAACTCGCTGAGACGCCTATGTTTGCCCCGTCGTGTTGCAGTCGGGTTAGCCAACTCCAGGGTGCCTCCAGTTTAGGAGCTTCCTATGTGGGCTGCGTGAACTGGTAGTCAAGGCTGGTTCTGTAGTGCCAGTAGGCCCAGCTCCCCCTGTAGGACTGTTGGGGTTCGGTAACTGCGGCTGCCTCGCGGCCTAGCTGTTCTCTCCTCTCCTGTGGGCCTTCGGGTCCACCACCTGGTTCCAGCACCGTCAGCTGGTTCCGGGCCGAGCCTTTGGCTTAGGTGCCTCCTCCTGGGTATCCGAGTTCCGCCAACGTCAGGCGGTCCTTGGTAGTGCTTTTAAGCGCGGGCACCTACAGCTTAGTAACCGTGTTCCAGCACCGTCAGCTGGTCCTCGGTCGTGCCATTGGCTCTTGCACAATGGGGCAACGCATCTGGGTTCCAGCACCGCCAGCTGGTTCTCGGCAGTATTCTTGACACAGGTACTCCCTTGTGCCAAGCCTGGTTTCAGCACCGCCAGCTGTTTCCGGGTTGTGTCAAGCTCACTGAGACGCCTATGCTTGCCCCATCGTGGTGCGGTCGGGTTAGCCAACTCCAGGGTGCCTCCAGTTTAGGAGCTTCCTATGTGGGCTGCGTGAACTGGCAGTCAAGGTTGGTTCTGTAGTGCCAGTAGGCCCAGCTCCCCCTGTAGGACTGTTGGGGTTCGGTAACTGCGGCTGCCTCGCGGCCTAGCTGTTCTCTCCTCTCCTGTGGACCTTCAGGTCCACCACCTGGTTCCAGCACCGTCAGCTGGTTCTCGGCAGTGTCTTTTGCTCTTGTACCTTCTGCTCCCCATCCTGGTTCCAGTACCGTCAGCTGGTTCCGGGCAGAGCCTTTGGCTTAGGTGCCTCCTTCTGGGTATCCAAGTTCCACCAACGTCAGGTGGTCCTTGGTAGTGCTTTCGGGCACGGGTACCTCCTGCTTAGTAACCGGGTTCCAGTAACGTCAGCTGGTCCTCGGTAGTTCCATTGGCTCTTGGACCTTCGGCTACCCATCCGGGTTCCAGTACCGTCAGCTGGTTCTCGGCAGTGTCTTTTGCTCTTGTACCTTCTGCTCCCCATCCTGGTTCCAGTACCGTCAGCTGGTTCCGGGCAGAGCCTTTGGCTTAGGTGCCTCCTTCTGGGTATCCGAGTTCCGCCAACGTCAGGCGGTCCTTGGTAGTGCTTTTTAGCACGGGTACCTCCTGCTTAGTAACCGGGTTCCAGTAACGTCAGCTGGTCCTCGGTAGTTCCATAGGCTCTTGAACCTTCGGGTAGCCATCCGAGTTCCAGTTCCATCAGCTGGTTCTTGGCATTTTCTCAGCCTTCTTGTACCTTCTGCTACATTTCCAAGTTGAAGACCCTAAAGTCGACGACCCGGAAGACCACCCCGATGACGACGACGACGACGACCCGGAAGACCACCCCGATGACGACGACGACGACGGCGGAGACGACGACGGCTGAGACGACGACGGCGGAGATGACGACACTGGAGACGACGACCCTGGAGACGACGACATGGAAGACCGAGAAGCAGAAGAACAAGAGGCTGCAGAACAAAGAGCAGAAGAACATTAAGCATAAGACTTAATATCAGAGCAAAAGATATTATCTAAATTATATGCAGAAGAAGACTAAGCAGTGTATGGGGGTGAGTCCGTTCCTCCTCGTGGTGCCCCTGGATAAAGCCTGATGCTGCAGGCCAAACTGAACGCGGACAAATGTAACTTTTGTGACTGGCAGAACGGAAGGTGTAATCTTCCAACTTTTATAGATAACAACTACGGGAATGCCTGTCACAAATGAGAATATGATGAAGAAGTAGAATAGGAAGAATAATAACAGTGGAATAAAAAGAATATGTAGAATAGGAAGAATAATAATAGTTGAATAAAATGAATATGAAGAATGTAATTAAAAAAAAAAATAGGTAGAAGATGAAGAAGAAGATGAATAAGGTGAAGAAGAAGTTGATGTCAAAGATGCTGATGATGATGAAGATGAAAGTGTGGGAAAAGTAAAAAAAAAAAAGAAAAAAAAAGAAGGGGAAGGGCGTGGAATAGTGAAACATCAATATCTGACAAAATAAAAAAAAATTTACATACTCAATATCTTTTTCACTCCGAACGTCTTAAAAAAAAACAACAACATGCTATTCTATTTGATTGGGCTAAACCTCATTGCCTTTAATGTCTCCGCCACTTCCCACAATACATCCTACATTATTCTTAGTTGTTTTCCTTGATGTAGAATGAACCTACAAGGAAAGAAAGGGTTTATTTTAATTCCGATATTTTGGTCCCATTGACTTGCATTGGGATCGGGTATCGGTATCGGCGATATCCGATATTTTTTGAATATCGGCCGATCCCAACCGATACCGATACTTTCCGATATCGGAAGGTATCGCTCAACACTATCGGTGACACAATATATCATCACATCAGGCCTCCTGATGAGCCTAAGCAGGCGAAACGCGTTGAGGCGCTAAGTTCTTAAGGGCAGATGGTGTAGGACGTTCTCTGACACGCAGATGAGTATCAATGGTTTCCATGTTCTTATGAGATATCATACCGGGTATATATGTATAGGGTGCATGTGATATACTTGCTTAAAAGAAAAGCTAGCACTGATATAGAACACGTGCATTGAATTGATAATGTGCATTTATGGCTTGTATCCTGATATATATAGCTATATCGGTGACACAATATATCATCACATCAGGCCTCCTGATGAGCCTAAGCAGGCGAAACGCGTTGAGGCGCTAAGTTCTTAAGGGCAGATGGTGTAGGACGTTCTCTGACACGCAGATGAGTATCAATGGTTTCCATGTTCTTATGAGATATCATACCGGGTATATATGTATAGGGTGCATGTGATGTACTTGCTTAAAAGAAAAGCTAGCACTGATATAGAACACGTGCATTGAATTGATAATGTGCATTTATGGCTTGTATCCTGATGGTATCAGATGTTAAGCTAGTTAATATCTGGGATATGTGTATGTATACCATAAGGCCATATTGTGCCGTATGCTAAAACAGACCTCTGATCATTAAGGTCTAAGGAAACCTCTCTAGCTATACATAAATCTGGGATATGGTGGAGATGGATATCTAACATCAGCCACCAGAGTGGTTACCAGCATCTGCTCACATCTGCTATATATTACACCGGTCTTGCCCTGCTTGTGTTCATATTGTTTTTATGCTTTTTGGGTTCTAGTCTTCCCCTTAGGACAGTACTTGCCTGTCTAGCAATAGAGGTCCTGTAGCCTGTGGCTAGAAGGGCTCACTAGTGGCTGTAGGGTATAATAGGGCCCCCAGGGTCAGCCATCGTGGAGCGGTGGCGCCAATACGCTCCCCCCTAGGGTGCCAACCTCCGCTGGCAGGTAGGGTGTATCTAGGGTCCTAGGTAGGGATTTCTAGTGGAATCCCATAGTTTTTATTGGGTTAGGACACTGTGTTTTGTTGTTTTAGTTTGGTCACTGTTGGTGGCATTGTGTGCCTTGGTTTTAATAATAAAGATTATTTGGGTATTTACATGATTTTTCTTCAGCTAACCCTGTGGAGTATTTAAGTTGTTGGTTTTTTGACATTAGGGGTTCTGCAAATGCAATGTGACGTCTGCAGACCATTCCATCTAAGTCTGCATTCCAAATGGCGCTCCTTCCCTTCCGAGCTCTGCCATGCGCTCAAACGGTGGTTTCCCCCAACATACGGGGTATCAGCGTACGCAGGACAAATTGGACAACAACTTTTGGGGTTGAATTTCTCCTCTTACCCTCGGGAAAATACAAAACTGGGGGCTAAAAAATAATTTTGGGGGGAAAGATTTTTTTTTTTTAATTTTCACGGCTCTGCGTTACAAACTGTAGTGAAACACTTGGGGGTTCAAAGCTATAACAACACATCTAGATGAGTTCCTTAGGGGGTCTAGTTTCCAAAATGGTGTCACTTGTGGGAGGTTTCTACTGTTTAGGTACATTAGGGGCTCTGCAAATGCAATGTGACACCTGCAGACCATTCCATCTAAGTCCTCATTCCAAATGGAGCTCCTTCCCTTCCGAGCCCTCCCATGCGCCCAAACAGTGGTTCCCCCCCACATATGGGGTATCAGCGCACTCAGGACGAAATGGACAGCAAATTGTGGGGTCGAATTTCTCCTGTTACCCTCGGGAAAATACAAAACTGGGGGCTAAAATATAATTTTTGTGGGAAAAAATTTTTGTTTTATTTTTACGGCTCTCCATTATAAACTTCTGTGAAGCCCTTGGTGGGTCAAAGTGCTCAGCACACATCTAGATAAGTTCCTAAGGGGGTCTACTTTCCAAAATGGTGTCACTTGTGGGGGGTTTCTACTGTTTAGGTACATTAGGGGCTCTGCAAACGCAATGTGACACCTGCAGACCATTCCATCTAAGTCTGCATTCAAATGGCACTCCTTCCCTTCTGAGCCCTCCCATGTGCCCAAACAGTGGTTTCCCCACATATGGTGTATCATCGCACTCAGGACAAATTGGGCAACAAATTTTGGGGTCCAATTTCTCCTGTTACCCTCAGGAAAATACAAAACTGGGGGCTAAAAAAATAATTTTTGTGGGAAAAAAATTTTGTTTTATTTTTACGGCTCTGCATTATAAACTTCTGTGAAGCACTTGGTGGGTCAAAGTGCTCACCACACCTCTAGATAAGTTCCTTAGGGGGTCTACTTTCCAAAATGGTGTCATTTGTGGGGGGTTTCAATGTTTAGGCACATCAGTGGCTCTTCAAACGCAACATGGCGTTCTATCTCAATTCCAGTCAATTTTGCTTTGAAAAGTCAAACGGCGCTCCTTCCCTTCCGAGCTCTCCCATCCGCCCAAACAGTGGTTTACCCCCACATATGGGGTATCAGCGTACTCAGGACAAATTGTACAACAACTTTTGGGGTCCAATTTCTTCTCTTACCCTTGGGAAAATAAAAAATTGGGGGCGAAAAGATAATTTTTGTGAAAAAATATGATTTTTTATTTTTACGGTTCTACATTATAAACTTCTGTGAAGCACTTGGTGGGTCAAAGTGCTCACCACACCTCTAGATAAGTTCCTTAGGGGGTCTACTTTCCAAAATGGTGTCACTTGTGGGGGGTTTCAATGTTTAGGCACATCAGTGGCTCTTCAAACGCAACATGGCGTCCCATCTCAATTCCTGTCAATTTTGCATTGAAAAGTCAAACGGCGCTCCTTCCCTTCCGAGCTCTCCCATCCGCCCAAACAGTGGTTTACCCCCACATATGGGCTATCAGCGTACTCAGGACAAATTGTACAACAACTTTTGGGGTCCAATTTCTTCTCTTACCCTTGGGAAAATAAAAAATTGGGGGCGAAAAGATAATTTTTGTGAAAAAATATGATTTTTTATTTTTACGGTTCTACATTATAAACTTCTGTGAAGCACTTGGTGGGTCAAAGTGCTCACCACACCTCTAGATAAGTTCCTTAGGGGGTCTACTTTCCAAAATGGTGTCACTTGTGGGGGGTTTCAATGTTTAGCCACATCAGGGGCTCTTCAAACGAAACATGGCGTCCCATCTCAATTCCAGTCAATTTTGCATTGAAAAGTCAAATGGCACTCCTTCGCTTCCGAGCTCTGCCATGCGCCCAAACAGTGGTTAACCCCCCCATGTGGGGTATTGGCATACTCAGGACAAATTGTACAACAATGTTTGGGGTCCATTTTCTCCTGTTACCCTTGGAAAAATAAAACAAATTGGAGCTGAATTAAATTTTTTGTGAAAAAAAGTTAAATGTTCATTTTTATTTAAACATTCAAAAAATTCCTGTGAAGCACCAGAAGGGTTAATAAACTTCTTGAATATGGTTTTGAGCACCTTGAGGGGTGTAGTTTTTAGAATGGTGTCACACTTGGGTATTTTCTATCATATAGACCCCTCAAAATGACTTCAAATGAGATGTGGTCCCTAAAATAAAATGGTGTTGTAGAAATGAGAAATTGCTGGTCAACTTTTAACCCTTATAACTCCCTAACAAAAAAAAATTTTGGTTCCAAAATTGTGCTGATGTAAAGTAGACATGTGGGAAATGTTACTTATTAAGTATTTTGTGTGACATATCTCTGTGATTTAATTGCATAAAAATTCAAAGTTGGAAAATTGCGAAATTTTCATAATTTTCGCCAAATTTCCATTTTTTTCACAAATAAACGCAGGTACCATCAAAGAATTTTTACCATTGTCATGAAGTACAATATGTCACGAGAAAACAATGTCAGAATCACCAGGATCCATTGAAGCGTTCCAGAGTTATAACCTCATAAAGGGACAGTGGTCAGAATTGTAAAAATTGGCCCGGTCATTAACGTGCAAACAACCCTTGGGGGTAAAGGGGTTAAAAACCACAGTACCTGCCAAGCACATTTTGGTCAATTTATACTGCCTACAAGAAAAACTTAGATTTGCCTCCTACTTCTTGACTAAATTTCTCTGTGAGGTCTAACTTCAGGAAAAGGAGTCGACTGCAATCAACCAGGAGGAGGTAGGGCTGGGTGGGAAATAGAGCTGGAATGACAGAGGCGTCCAATCTACAAATAGTTTTGCATACTCATTTGCATATAAATTCAATTGCTGATTTCTCAGTATTTGAAAAATGGACTGACCATGTAAAGTTATGGCTGGACTTATCTTTAACCCCTTAACCCTCGGAGCTTTTTTAGGTTTTGCGTTTTCGTTTTTCGCTCCCCTTCTTACCAGAGCCATAACTTTTTTATTTTTCCGTCAATATGGCCATGTGAGGGCTTGTTTTTTGTGGGACGAGTTGTAATTTTTAAAGACACCATTGGTTTTATCATTTCATGTACTACAAAACGGTGCGGTGAAATTGCATAAAAAGTGCAATCCCAAATTTGTTTTTTGTTTGGCTTTTTGCTAGGTTAACTAAATGCTAAAACTGACCTGCCATTATGAATATCCAGGTCATTATGAGTTCATAGACACCAAACATGTTTAGGTTCTTTTTTATCTAAAAAAAAAAATCCCAAACTTTGTAAAAAAAATAAATTGTGCAATTTTCCGATACCTGTAGTGTCTCCATTTTTGTGATCTCGGGTTGCGTGAGGCCTTATTTTTTGTGCGTCAAGCTGATGTTTTTAATGATACCATTTTGGTGCAGATACGATCTTTTGATCGCCCGTTATTGCATTTTAATGCAATGTCGCAGCGACCAAAAAAGTAATTCTGGCGTATTGACTATTTTGTCGCTACGCCGTTTAGCGATCAGGTTAATCCATTTTTTATCTGATAGATCGGGTGATTCTGAACGTGGCGATACCAAATATGTGTATGTTTGATTTTTTAATTGTTTTATTTTGAATGGGGCAAACAGGGGGTGATTTGAACTTTTATATTTTTGTTTATTTTTGTAATATTTTTAAAAACTTTTTTTTTTACTTTTTGCATGCTTCAATAGTCTCCATGGGAGAGTATAAGCTGCCACAACCCGATCGTCTCTGCTACATAGAGGCGATGATCAGATCGCCTCTACATAGCAGAATTACTCATTTGCTATGAGCGCCGACCACTTTTTCGCACTCACTGCATGCCGACATTGAAAACCATAGAGGTCTTCTGGAGACCTCCGTTTGTCATGCCAGCACACTGGTGACCCGCGATCACATGGGGGGGGTCACCGGTTGTGTATTTCCGGTGTGTGTATTTCTGGCTCGATTGTCAGAAGCGCTTGTTAAATGCCACTGTCAGAGTTTGACAGCACCATTTAACTGGTTAATAGCTGCGGGTGGATCACGATTCCACCCATGGCTATTGCAGGCACGTCAACTGTTCAAAACAGCTGACATGTCCCGAAAAGATGTGGGCTTGAGTCGTCCACCAGGGCAATGGGGATACTCGATACTGCCCCGACTATGGCAAAGAACTCCAGGTTGAAGGAACTGTAGTTTTCGGAGTTCCTCTAAGTGGGATGAAGCTTCCTGCTGGTGTTACTCTTTCTTTGCCTTTCTGCACCTGGGACAACATGGCTCCCAGTCCCACGTTGCTGGCATCCGAGTACAGCACATATTCAGGGTAGGCCAATACCTCATCTCCCATGAGAGCCAACTTCAACCGAATGAAGGATGCCTTCCGCCTGTCATTCCAGTCAAACGAGTTATTCTTACCCTTGGTTTTCTTGGATTGGCCTACTAACAGGTCTTGCAGTGGTGCGGGTCTCTTAGTGAAGTCTTTGATAAATCTTCTGTAGTAGCCTACCAACCCGAAGAACTGTTGGACTTCATGGATGTTGTTGGGCTTCGGCCAGTCCCTGATCACAGTGACCTTGTCAGGGTCTGGTACCACTCCTTCGGCGCTTACCACATGGCCCAGGTACTGCACTTTGGGCTTTAACATATGGCATTTGGATGGTTTTACCTTCAGGCCAAAGTTAGACAGAGCTTTGAACACCTCGGCCAGGTGCTTCAGGTGGTCTTCATAAGTCTTGGAGAAGACGATGACATCATCCAGGTACAACAAGACGGCTTTGAAATTCTTGTGCCTGAGACAGCACTCCATTATCCTCTGAAATGTTCCTGGCGCATTGCACAGTCTGAAAGGCATGCACTTGAATTCAAAGAGACCCATCTGTATTGTAAAGGCCGTCTTTTCCTTATCCGCCTCTGCCACGGGAACCTGCCAGTAACTGCTGGTGAGATCCAAAATGGAAAAGTAGTTAGCAGATTTTAAAGCAGCTACTGACTCTTCGATTCTGGGCAACGGGTATGCATCCTTGTGTGTAATGCAGTTTATATGCCTGTAATCAACACACATCCTCATTGTACCTTCCTTTTTCCTGACGAGAACTAATGGTGCTGCCCAGGGGCTACAACTATCTCTGATTACCCCAGCCTCCTTCATCTCTTGTAACATACTTTTGGCACACTGGTAGTGAGCTGGAGGTACAGGCCGGTACCTCTCCTTAATGGGCGGATGATCTTCAGTGGGGATATGATGTTGAATCCCTTTTACCTGCCCAAAATCTAGTGGGTGTTTGCTGAATACCCACTCATACTCATGGACCACCCGGTAAGCCCCATGTTTCTGGTGTGATGGGGTAGAATCTGTGCCCACGTGTAACTTCTGGCACCAAATCTCTTACTGTCCTGCAGAGCCATTGTCCTCTGCCTGGTTGGATGGGACCAAGGGTTCTGTTGCCTGTATCACATTGTTATCAACAGTAAACAGTTTGGAAAGTGTGGCATATCTGGATAGGTGGACCTCTTTCTCTCCACAGTTAAGAACACGTACTGGTACCCTCCCCTTGCGGACATCAACCACCCCTCTGGCTGTCAGGATTGTGGGCCTACTATCTGAATATACGGGTTCTCCCAGGGCCTTGTAATCTTTACCTCTGAGGCCTATTGCTGCCCAGCACCATATCAACATTTCACTCCTGGGGGGTATTGCAATGGGGATCGGATCACTCACTGTGACGAGACCAATATCTCCACCAGACAATTCTACCTGTTGTCTCTGCATCAGGGCTCTGATTTCTTTTTGCAGGACACGTTGCTCAATGGAACCAGCAGTCTCGGCCACCTGCTATTGTCAGGGTCGTCACGACAATACCCTTCCTTCACCAGTCATTCCAAATTAGATTAAGAGCATTGGTACCGGAGTGAAGAATGAGTCAGACAAAGGCTGGTTCAATGTCATTGCATGCTCGTGCTTCCACACGTAGTGGCAACGTCACAGCAACTGAACTCTTTTATTTCATATACACAACATTATATGGTCCATTGGGGGAAGGTGTGCAGAGGGCGGGGTTTAAGCAATATGTCTAGTATTCAGTCTCTCTGGTTGGTCCTGGCGTCATCTGATGGATCCTCCTTCCTCCACGTCACTTTAAGTTTCCATTTCAACAGAAGTGATACTTTAGCTTCAGAAACGAAAGTAGCTTCTTAGCAGGAACAAAAACTAGGGCAAAGGTGAATACTGGCAGCCATCTTAAATACAGTTACATTTGCATTAGCAAGCATAAAGGGGAAAAACTTATTGTTTCACAGCATAAGAATATAAAAATACAAAAATGTATAAAGAAAATATATTTTCACCTTGACAATCCCCCCTAAACACTAAGTTTTTTCCCTAAAAAGAAAGATCCTTCGAGACTGTCCATATGATGGGGAAAGGGGAGGTGGATTGCTTCATCCAGGCACCTCAGAAGCTCTCCCCTTGCGAGAGGCCTCCAGGCAGCTGAACCCTTCACTAACCTCACATGGAGTTCTCCCGCTGTCCCTAAACTAAATCTCTTAGCATCATCTGAGAATTGGGGGTTTTGTCTAACTTCTTGAGGGGGACATACTTGGGGGTCTCCCCTGGATCAGTGCCATCGTACTCTGGTGGGTCTACTTCTTGGTTGAGGAAGGTGCCAGTCGAAGTTGCCTCAGTGATAACCTTTTTATACAGGGGAATAACACAACAGAGAATTATTGATCCAACTACAAGAAGAGCAATCAGTACCAGACAAGCTTGTTGAAGAAATCCTTTGAGCCCACCCAACCAACCGGAAAAGAAATATGTGTCTACTCCAGCATTAGTTTTTAATTCTGCTGCTAACCCATTTATCTTTTTAAGGGCTATCATGGTCTTTCCATTTACCCCAGAGTTCTGAGGGATATAGGTACAACACTCCTCTCCCACCATCCCACAGACTCCTCCTTTCTCAGCTAAGATCATATCAAGGGCTAGTCGGTTTTGGAGGGTCATTCTAGTGTTAGGGCCCAATTCCTCAACTATACCTTGGAAGGCATCACAGATAAAATTGACAAACCTTTGTTCACTGTAATATATATAATTGATCCCATCAAAATTTTTATTAATCTGCACTTGTGGATTAAAGAAGCAAAGCTAGCATAGATCTGGTTCTGGGCTTTAAATTGGTCAGGCACCCCCCTTGGCACTCCAATGCCATCGACATATACCAATGGATCTTCTGCATAACTCATATGGAGCTGATCAAGACTTCTCCCCTTTGGGTTATATTCATCAGTAGGGTTGAGCGACTTTTACTTTTATAGGATCGGGTCAGGTTTCACGAAACCCGACTTTTTCAAAAGTCGGGTCGAGTGAAATCGGCCGATCCTATAAAAAAGTCGGGGTTGGGGTCGGCCGAAACTCGAAACCCAATGCAGTGCATTGGGTTTCCAATGGTTCCCAGGGTCTGAAGGAGAGGAAACTCTCCTTCAGGCCCTGCGATCCATATTTAAGTGTAAAATAAAGAATTAAAATAAAAAATATCGCTATACTCACCCTCTGACGCGCCCTGGTACTAACCGGGAACCTTCCTTCCTTCGAATCAGCTGTACAGGACTTTGCGGTGACGTCGCGGCTTGTGATTGGTCGCGCGGCCGCCCATGTGACCGCTCGCGCGACCAATCACAAGCCGCGACGTCACCGCGACGTCACGCAAGGTCCTGCAAGCGCTTATTCTTAGGAAGGAAGGCTGCCGGAAAGAAGCAGGGCGCGTCCGAGGGTGAGTATATTCCTATTAGGTATGCAGGGCGCGTCCGAGGGTGAGTATATTCCTATTAGGTATATACTCACCCTCGGACGCGCCCTGCTTCTTTCCGGCAGCCTTCCTTCCTAAGAATCAGCGCTTGCAGGACCTTGCGTGACGTCGCGGTGACGTCGCGACTTGTGATTGGTCGCGCGAGCGGTCACATGGGCGGCCGCGCGACCAATCACAAGCCGCGACGTCACCGCAAAGTCCTGCACAGCTGATTCGAAGGAAGGAAGGTTCCCCGTTAGTACCAGGGCGCGTCAGAGGGTGAGTATAGCAATATTTTTTATTTTAATTCTTTATTTTACACTTAAATCTGAATTCCGATACCGATTCCCGATATCTTAAACATATCGGGAATCGGTATCGGAATTCTGATCCCAGATTCAGAAGATCGCCAACCTCATGGCCGACCCCACACAGGGGTCGGGTCGGGTTTCATGAAACCTGACTTTGCCAAAAGTCGGCGACTTCTGAAAGTGGCCGACCCGTTTCGCTCAACCCTATTCATCAGGTGTCTCTGGATCCCAAGGTAAAATCTTGAACTGCATGGCTAATTTAACAAGGGTGCATTGACCTGTCCAGGCATTAGGCAACCTAGGACGGAGCTTACCATCTCCACATAACCAATAAATGTTGTACATATACTGTGTATGATTAACTAGCAAATCAGTATCTAGGGAACTGTTCTCTTTGCAGAAACCTGTCTCGAAGACCCCTACTGGTGTACCTGTAGTGTCGTGGGTATTATAGCAGGTATAATTATCAGCTAATACGGTTATCCCTCCTGGGACCTTTAGTTTGGGTTCTTCATGAATTAGTGGGACATAATCTGAGCAATCAGTGGACTTTAGACCCTTCAACAGATTCATAACACAGGCAGTAGTATTGTCATCAGGAAAAAAAAAAAAAACAATGCATGTGTGTATAGATGTGTATTCGCTGCAGCACAAGCAACACATCCTATAGAGATATTCTGGACTCTTACATTGTATCTTACCCATTCTAACCATAAGTTTTTCCTTGGGGCTGTTTGTGTTTCTATAGAGAAGACTTCTTGCCAACTGAGACCTGGAATGGGGATTACTTCATTAACTACATTTTGCAAACGTTCACCTAGGCCTGTTTTAGGTGTACTGGTAACGGGGGCCTTGGTTGGTCTGAAGCTAATATCCTGGAGCTGTATAGGGCCTAAATTCCCATAGTAACCACCATTAAACACATTATGAAAATATCTTCCCAGTACAATTGTTATCTCTGGTAACACATATATAATACTGGATGATTCCCTCTACCATCCGTTGAGTCTCGGGGCACTTGACTACATCGCAGAAATCAAATCGCCAGATATTTACCGGGGCCGTTAGGTTTACCCATAGAATAGTGGCACCGGAATTCTTATTTACAATAGGGGCCGAAAAGGTAGGGGTGAGGATGGCCCCCAGCCCCAGGACCAAAAACAACAACAACATTTGTCTTTAATCACTGCTGCGACTAAGCGCTGGTCCTGTCTTTTTTACAGTGTGAAGCGCGGATCCAGGTGCTCTTTCCTTCAAGTTTTACTGACATAGGAATGATGAGGAAGACTTCGTAGGGACCATTGTACAAGGGTTCTAGTCCATGTTTTCTGACATGGCTTTTCACGACCATAAAACCACCAGGCTTCAAATTGTGACAAGTATCGGTTTCTGCTGAATCTGGAAGGGAAGAAGAAACTAAAACATGGGTGTTAGCAACATTTTTACTAAACTGAATAACATATTTTACAGCACGGTCAGTTTCTTCTGACAACTACTGAGACTGAAATTTGCAACTGAGAACCTAGCACCAAACAATACCTCATATGGGGACAGGCCATGTTTTGCAATAGAGGTAGTACGAATGTGTAAGAGCCCTGGCCATGGAGCCGTAGTCTCCTGCATCATTTTGGTCAATTGTCCCTTCAGTGTGCCATTCAGCCTCTTAACTTTCCCACTGTATTGTGGATGGTACAGAGTATGGAGGGCTACAGTGGATCCAAGCATTGTCAGAACCTCCTGATACACATGAGAAGAAAAGGCCGGGCCTTGGTCACTTTCATCAACTTCTGGAACACCATATCTGCATTTGACTTCCATCACCAGTTTCTTTGCTGTGGTCTTTGCAGTCACGTTGGTAACGGGGAATGCTTCTGGAGAACATGTCGACAACCACCAGACAATATTCATACCTTCCAGACTTAGGCAACGTGAGGTGGTCCACCTGGAGCCTTTGGAAAGGATAGTCGGGCTTAGCAAGATGCTTCGGGGGTACACGTTGAAGTTGACCGGGATTGCAGGTCTGACAGATGTTACATGCACGGTTGAGTGCTGTCAGGACTGTAGAAATACCTGGAGTCCAGTAGAATTTTTGTACCAGGGCTAGGGCCTCGTTTTTACCTTGATGTGTGGGCCCATGTGCCCACATGGCAATAGCAGGGTACATCCGCTTAGGGAGACACACAAGTTGGTCCTTTTTCCAGAGACCATTGTCCATACGTGCTCCATCAGCTTTCCAGTGCTTCACTTCTTCCTTTGGAGACATTCTCTGCATCGTCATTAAGCGGTCTCGCGGGTTCCGGCAGAAAACCTCAGTCTGTCGTAGATCATCAGGTTCCTGTAGAGTCAGTGTTTCTTGTAACTGTTTACGCTGAGAGCGTGTGGTCACCATAGCTGGTATGGTCTGTTCAATGGGTAGGAAAGCAGCAGCTTTTGCTTGCATATCTGAAGAGGCGTTACCAACAGTCTGTGGACTGTTTCTAGGACCGTGCTCCTTAACTTTGATAATGGCCACCTGAGTAGGTAATTCGATTGAGTCCATGAGGGTTTTAACAGCTTCAGCATTCTCCACTGGATTCCCGGCGGTAGTAACAAATCCTCGATTGGTCCATAGGGCTCCGAAATCATGAGCAATACCAAATGCATACTGTGAGTCCGTATATATTAGCCCGCCTGTCTTTGGCCAAAGTACATGTAGTAGACAGAGCCTGAAGTTCTGCTTCTAGTGCTGACAGTGAGGGAGGGAGTGCAGCTCCGGGCAATACAGTATCTTCCATAGTAACAGCTTATCCTGTGCGGAATCTGCCAAAATCATCATATCCTGAACCGTCTTTCAGGGCATTGTAGAGAGGTTGCATTATGCGGGATGCGTCCGGTATCCACTGACAACAATAAGCACATGGTCCAAGAAAACGCTGGAGTTCAGTCTCATCTTTTGTAGCTGACGGCTATTTTTCTTTCTTCTGTGAGGTGTCTGGCACCCTGAAGGAGACAGTGACCCAAAAATATCACTTGACCAAGGCAGAACCGAAGTTTCGAGGCCGAAACCCGACAGTTCAGATCTGCCAGATACTTGCGAAGACTAACAGTGGCAACAATGGCTTCCTGCTCTGTCTGTGCACACAACAAAAAATTACCCACATACTGAAGCAGCATGACATAAGGATATTCTAACTGCCAGGGTTAACGACACTCGCCCATATATTTTTTGCAAACTGATTGGGAAAGGGCGTGTAAGATACACATCTCATTATATTCATCTGCGTAGGGGTTATATAACATAAATACCATTTGACCATCATCTTGGAATTATACTCTGGAGCGGAACTGTGATAATAAATCTGCCCCCAGTAAATTTACCGGACATGAGGGAGAGATTACGAACTGAGCAGTAACTTCAGGGAAAGGTCCCACAGGGATGGGTTTTGTGAGAGTATATTTATTAGGTCTGCCATCTACTCTAATTAAAACAAGCTCTTGATCTGAGAATTACCATAGCGAGGGAGATTCCCAGACATAGGATTAAAATGGATATTGGAGTATGAGACTGGATTTGTGTAGGGGAGGAGGGCTGGAGCTGGAGCCTGGGTCACTGATAAGGAAGGGAGCTGTGTCCTTGAAGCTGCGGACTGCTGATTTATCCCTTGATCTCACTGCTGATACAGAATGGGTTAAGTTCTTCTGGAAACTTTGTACTACTTTTAATGCATCGTCCGGAGTGGAATAAATCTCTCGATTCGCTGCTATTTGTCTATAGAAGTCCATGGGGGATGTTTCTGACTGATAATAAATGCTGTCAGCGTTTACCAAGGGAAAGGTGGGGGCTACAATTCCAGATCTTCTTGCTTCACAATTGTAACAGACGTCTCTCCACTGAGAATTAGTAACTCTGCATACATCACAAATCCACCCGGCAGGATCATAGGGTGGGGGCGCACTAAGTTTTGGCAACCCAGGATATATTGGAGCTTTGGGGTTAAGGGGCATGGGGCTTACAGTCGGGAGAGGAGACTTAATTTCCTGGGGAGGGACCATATTACCTAAAAGGGAGCCCCCCTGTACCAAATTTCTTATTGTTTGCTTTCCCAACACATTAATCTCAGTCACTTTCTCAGTTCCTTCTTGCACCACAAACATCCAGTTTTTGTCATAGCAATAGACAATTTTCTTTTTTTCAACATAACAAAAACAAATCCAAATTCACGTCCTTTGTTAATCCTTAATTTGCTATATATATCAACCACTCAACTTGAAGCAGGTGAATCTTTTACCAATCTTTCAATCACACTGATAACCAAACAATCTCTTACAAGTTGCCTTCTAAAACAAAACACCATATTTTACTTTAAACTTACAATAATTCTTACTACACAAGGAGAGGATGCAGCGACTCGCCCCCTCCATACCAGAAACACGGAACAGATAAGAACATCACAGCATTCCTCAACACAAAAGAAAGTAATAGCGCAGCGGTTTGACCCCTCCCATCGGGTGGAAATACAGGTGGTCCCCTCTCGGGACGTCTTAATTACCTAGTTGGTATAATATCACAGAGGCTGCGTCTCCTATCCCTTCCTCTAAGCCACCCCCAATCCACAAACTTCTCAATCTTTCACTCTATCACTACTAGACAATAGTCACGGGTAGGGTGGTTGAATGGAGTACAATGACCGGTGGAGGAGGTGTGGTGTACACGAGAACGCGCAGAGTGCTGGTTCGAAGCGTGGCACGGGATCCCGCTCGGTCTCACCACTCGACCGGTCACTCCCCAGACCCAAGGAGACCACAGACTAACCAATAATGGCTGAAACACTAGCAAGTGTGACACATACATAGTATGTGATCTCCACTTACCGTGTTTGGAGGGTGATCAGTCCTCGAGGTCAGCCACTACGGGTGTCGTCCACGGACATCCAGGCATGGGTCCAGGGGGTCTCGGATCGCGGGCCACGCCCCACGTTGGTTGCGCCAAATTGTCGGGGTCATCACGACAATACCCTTCCTTCACCAGTCATTCCAAATTAGATTAAGAGCATTGGTACCGGAGTGAAGAATGAGTCAGACAAAGGCTGGTTCAATCTCATTGCATGCTCGTACTTCCACACGTAGTGGCAACGTCACAGCAACTGAACTCTTTTATTTCATATACACAACATTATATGGTCCATTGGGGGAAGGTGTGCAGAGGGCGGGGTTTAAGCAATATGTCTAGTATTCAGTCTCTCTGGTTGGTCCTGGCGTCATCTGATGGATCCTCCTTCCTCCACATCACTTTAAGTTTCCATTTCAACCGAAGTGATACTTTAGCTTCAGAAACGAAAGTAGCTTCTTAGCAGGAACAAAAACTAGGGCAAAGGTGAATACTGACAGCCATCTTAAATACAGTTACATTTGCATTAGCAAGCATAAAGGGGAAAACTTATTGTTTCACAGCATAAGAATATAAAAATACAAAAATGTATAAAGAAAATATATTTTCACCTTGACACTATAACAAGACAATAATCTCGGCAAGACAATTTTCAATTACATTAGTACCAATGATCATCATGGGGTTACATTCACGTCAGTCAATATCAACAATCACCAGTCCTTGGGCGTTCAATTCTACCCGACACACTTTAATGGTGACCTCCTTGTACCCCACCTGTGGCAAAGGCTGACCACTACTGGCAACTATTGTGAAATCACTATCTGGGCCTCGGGTAATGTCTGTGTCATCCCAATAACGTTTATAGAGAATGTAAGGCATAGTCATCACCTGAGAGCCGGTGTCCAATAACTCGTTCATCGGGATGCCGTCGATCACAATAGGGAGGACCGGTCGTCCTCAGACGTATTTGGCTCTCCAGTTTTGAGAGCCTGGTCATCCTATTCCTGGGGGTTGGCCCTCTGCCCCAGGGGTCGCTCGTTTAAATGGCAGTACCTTGCAATGTGCCCCGCCTAGTTACAGTGGCGGCAGATGGGTCGTCCGTCCTGATGATAGCGGTCGTCATCTCTTCCTCTTGTCAGCGGGATCCTTTTCTGTTGTCACCAGGGGACGTCCTTCAAGTCAGCTTGATCTTCTCCTTTGGGATTCCTGCCACCTGTGGTTCTCGGTCAATAGGGACCGACACTGCTTAAAGAGGTCCTCTGGGGTGATGTTGTGGCATCAAGATCATGACACTTTCCACAGGTGAAGCAGGGTCTCCAGGACTCCCGAGGTGTATGGCAGGGATTATGTATTACTGGTAAATAACGGGAGACACAGGGTTGCAGTCTTTACCTGGTTTACTGGTGGTAGCAGGCCACAATCCAGGGTACCGGCAACAGGTACAGAAGGAGTCCAAGCAGCCCAAAAATAAGCGGAAATCCCCTTGGCCGGTCAGGTTGGGAGCCTTCCACTATGCGCTGCTTTCCTGGTCCCTTACTCCCTGTAGTTTGCTGGCAAGTTATCCCTTTTCTCTCCTGTCCTGGGACAGTACCTGCACGGTAGGCAGCTTGAGCCTGGGGTCTCTGACATGGTGGCTCCAGGCTCTAACTGCTGCTGCCCCTTAGGTGTTTTTTACGGGCAGTTTACGTATATTCCTATGCCCTCCGGTTCTGCTGTGGACCTTGCAGTTATCCACAACCTCAGGCTCCCGGTGCCCGGTTTCTGTGCTCTGGCTCCTATGAGGTCCAATCGTAACCTCCTTGAGCCCTCAATCTCTCCTCTGCTCCTTTCCTGTCTCTCTTCACTCTCAGACTCTCTCAGACTGACCCTGACTCCTCCACTTGACCAGGATCTATATATCTCAGGGAAGCTCCCCTAAAACAGGGTTTTGTGCTCCCCCTCCTGGCCTGGAGTTAGAATGTGCTGTGTGTGGGATAACATGCCAAAGGGATCCCTCTTGTGTCCAGGCATAGCACTACCCTCACCGAGAGGAAGGCAGCACTACTGTGGTACCCGAACTCCTGGGGTGCCAAAGGCTCACCATCGATGTACACCCGATGTTGAAAAGAGGTTAAAACAGCTACATGCACATATAAATAGTTTGAGGTGTGAAATCCTACTGACAGAATCTCTTTTATTTAATCAACATTTTCTTAGAATATAGTACATTTACTTATGGATCTAGAAAGTGTCAATGGTCTACAGATTAGGATGTGAAAAATACTAAGTTTGGAATCCATGCTACAGCATTCTACTAATGCAGCCAGTATAAATGAATACAAGTAATTTTATGTGAGAACTTTTTGAACACTTTCTAGATATACTATAGATAATTGGCTCCAAAGCTGTAATGGTTCCTCTCAGGCAATCTGAAATACGCATGTTCTCGTAGTCTCTCAGCTGTGCTGCAAAAACAAGCTTCTCCTTCAGTCAGCCTAATATTCAGCCCATCATGGTAGAGCTATAAAGTGAACCCATCTTCTTTTTTTCACCTTTCATTTTCATACTAGTAACGGGTTTGGATTTTTCTGTCTGTATATAACAAGCTCGTTATTCTACAGTTGTAATACATTCCGGATAATTCCTGTTTTCTATTGCATGACCTTGATTTTCCTTTTCGCTTAAGCTTTTTAGTTAATCCATAAAAAGTTAATTTCATGTTCAATTTTTAATTGTGCTGAGCCCAAGTCAGATAGCTTTGGTTCTTGTCTTTTAATAGTAGGCAATCCTAGATGGTGCTTATCTTATTAAAATACTTATTATATGACAATATCAAAATGCCTGTAGTAGTATTGTGTTGGAATTTACAGTGGTTTATTTTGGAGCATTTTGTCTTTTAGTATCATAAAGGGGCAATTTGTGCAGTATACAAAATCAGCTACTACTGCTTATAAAATATAATGCTAAAATGCCATGCTGGCATGTTCAGGTAATTGTGTGGGCCATGCACCAAAACACACCAAAAACCTGATAACTGGTGAAACAGGTAATGTTTCTTCTTGTAGAGAGAGCCAGGTTGGCATAGAGCGTTGGCACTAGAATACCTCTTTTCTTCCTCTGTGAAGAGGCTACTTACATACCAAAAACGAAATGATCATGCACATTTTTACCTATTTTTTGTGGTTGCCCAGGACTAGTAGTTGTGGTTATTTTATATGGATTTGTGTTATAATAGTATAGATATGACCTTTTTAATGTATCTGTATTAGTATATTTAGTACAGACTATGGCAGTAGTTACATTTTGAAGCTCAAAACCAGATAGTGTTTAACCACATTGGGTATTATAAAGGGAAAAAGTGTTTTAAAGATATAGTTTGACTTCTATTCTAGAGATAAATGTCGATAATGATAATTTTTACATTAATGTCAAGCAGCGGCCAACAGTTGGAAAACCATAAGACTTGGCCCAAGACCCATATTGTGTGTAACTCCCAAGTCACTTAAGAAAAAATACACTATAACAGTGGTCTCCAACCTTTCTTTCCTTAAGAGCCACATTCAGCTATCAGAGATGATCATGAGACACCTCCAGTGGTTCCACACAGTGGTGACACCCAGAGTTCCCCTAGTTCCACCACTACCAGAATAATGACACCAAAGCTTCTCGATAGAAATCGCACTGAGACCTGACCTTGTGCCACCCTCTCCTTTATAGGAACCCTACTTACATTGAGGAGTTCCCACCTTACTTGTTTGGTACTCTCACATGAAGTATTCCCACCATTCTTTCTCATCCAGCATCAAGCCCCTCTCTATCTGGCAGTATGGTCCTATTTCTACCTTGCTTTGCCCAGTATATGCCCAGCCAGATGTTATCTTCTGTGTGAGGCTACTCTGAAAAGTCACCATCTGGATTCTTGCTCTTCATAGCTGTCTGCTAGGCTAGCCCTGGTGCTAATGCACTAAACTTGTAGAAATCTAGTCATCGGGTGCCTGTGAGCCACAAGTTGGGGACCCGCGCTCTGTAAGATAAACTTGAATGATAAAAATGTGTGGTTCCCAAAGGTTATTGCACATCGAAACTTTTTTCCATGACTAAACATTTTCTTCAGAAAAACAAACATTTCAACACATCATGAAAAATGAGACCTGAACTCCATATCCAAATATTATACATGACTCTGCTCTTGTTCACAAAATGTTCCAAAATTATCATTTTGATCAACGTGTATAAGCCCACTGGCACATCACAGCCACCTCTGTAGTGGCACTATAGAGACACTGGCAGCCACACAGCGCCAACATCAAGTGAACTTCTCTGAAATTGGGTGACTCCCCCCACAGATGTGGTGTTTCGGGACTGGCAATAGCAGTAAAGAGCATATAGGAACATACGTTTTTGAGACCAGTTCACTTGGTGTTGAAGCAGTATGACAGTCATTGCTGCTTTAATACTGCATTTGTGAGTGTGTGCCCAAAGTCATGGGTGCTTTGTTTTGCTGTAAAGCATCTGAGTTGCTCTTCCGAAATATACATTGTCATGAAGATGGTGGTCGTAATGCAGTCCTGCACTTATAAGGAATATGTCAGCAGATTTTTGTCGCTTAATCATCTGAGACCAGTATAATGAACCCTGTTCACACAGGTAATATACAGATGATCAGGTTTTTAAATACATCAGATAGGGATTGCATACATCAGTTAGGACTGCTCTGATATGGGTATACCTTGACGTTTGGTGGAGCAGCTTTTTTGCAAAAAACGTATCAACCAAATACCCTGTTTTTTACATCTTTTACTAGCACTTGCGGATTACTGTGCTTTTTGAAACTGAGTGTTTTTGGTTCTGCTATGCTCTTTTGTGTCTTCCAGTATAATGTAGAGGCAGAGACCTTAATACCAGCAATGTATCACTTACGGGGATGCTTAACATAATTTGGGTAACATTATTGTTTTATCAGCAGGAGATTATGACTAAATGATTACCAAACCTGCTGACATATAGTCCAACCACGCAACAACCTCTGATTAGCTGCTTTGTGACTATGCACATTGTACACAGAAAACTGCTATTATTGTTGGGGCTGGGGTTGAATGGAGCTCGGAATTCAGAGGACTAGTAGATCTAAAGCAGATAAAACAGTGATTTTATCAAAACTACAGCAAGCAGCTCACTAAATGATACATCACTCAAGTCAGGGTATCTGCCCCTATATCATGCTGGTATTAGATGTGGTAGCAAAACCTGGTGACAGATGTCTTTTAATAGAGATTACAGTGACATGACAGTGGGCTTTTACACTTCGATCACATTTTTTATCTGTTTAAGAACCTCACGTCCAGTTTGGATACCTTGGCTAGTCGTAGTAGATCATTGTATAATATTCAGATGTGGTTTTCAGCTCCCCTTTTTCACAATAAACCCTTTCAATACCTATGAAGACTTACCGTACTTGTAAATTTACTCTCACTACTTTGTGATTATTTCAAAACCTCTGTGACACACTAAAATCACATATTTCACTGTTTTTATCATTCAGTAGAAATCATGGCCAAAGCAACTGAACGTCATTGTGGCGAATTAAACATCAAAACCTTTTCATGATTTCACAGTAAAAGGTGGAACATTTTTATTTTCAAAGAAACGGACACCTAATAAAACCCGTATGTCCTTTCATATTTGTTTCTCGGAAACTCCGATCTTCTTTCGGAGTTACAATGCCAATAAAGGATTTCCACTGAAGATCAAAAATATGCTCTTTTTAGAACTGGACATCTGGCATGTGTCTGACTTTAAGGAAATGCAGTCCTTTTATCATGTGCAAACATTATTTAAAAGGGAATGTGTCATAAAATAAGTTTTTTAAGTTAAATTTGTTTTTTCCCGTCTTTGTTTATTCTCCAAATTGCTTTCATTAAAAAAAAAAAATCCGTACATTTTGTAATTGCATTTATTTTAGGTTTGCATTTATGGGGGTAGTAACAGATGACAACACACAGTAGCATCATTTGTCAATGAGAATACAATTATATTTTACAGTAACAAAATAACATAGAGAAACACAAGGAGAACATGAGCAAACGCTCAGTATTCTTAAAGGGAACCGGTCAGCAGATTTTGGCGCTATAAGATGTGGCCACCGCCTTTCTGGGCTTATCTATAGCATTCTGTAATGCTGTAGATAAGCCCCCGGTCCGACCTGTAAGTGGAGAAAAATAAGTTATGTTATACTCACCGGAGGGGCAGTCCGGTCCGATGAGTGTCGCAGGTCCAGGTCCGGCGCCTCCCATCTTCTTGCGATGCTGCCCTCCTGCTTCTTCATCGCTCCCCGGCATCGTGCTCCTGCGCAGGCGTACTTCTCTGCCCTGTTGAGACCACAGCAAACTATTGCAGTGCGCAGGCTCCGGGAAAGGTCAGAAAGACCCAGCGTCTTTTTGGGTTTTTTTATTAGCCAATGCTCACTTTATGATAAACATTACCTGGCAATATGATTCTCCAGATCAGTACGAATTTGCAGATACCAAATATGTGTAGATTTTTTTTTTAATTAAGTGGTATAAAAAACATTCTGAAATATATAAGGAAAACAAAATTAGCTTTTGTCGACATTTTCCGAGACCTGTAGCGCTTTCAGTTTTCTGGATATGGCCAGTGTAAGGACTTATTTATTGTGCACTGAGCTGAAATTTTTACTGATACAATTTCGGGGTAGTTACGATGTTTTGATCGCCTCATATTGCATTTTATTGCAATGCTTCAACGGCAAAAAAATAATAATTCAGTTGTTTTGATTTACAGAGAAAATCACATTGATAGGCACGGTGTCATCAGCAGACCCCCGACTATAATAACAACCCATCAGCACTTTGTGTTCACGACAGGGGCATGCCAATGTGTTGAATGACATGTGTGGGAAAGGTGTGGGCTCCATGTGCTAGCTTACTTACATGTACATCAAAAGTCATCAAGGGGTTAAAGGGACTCTATCAGCACAGAATGACTGTGCAAACCAAGTACAGGAGTTCGGTGCACCCTCGGTGAGGTCAAACATTTTAGTACATCTTCCCATCTATTTGTTTTCCATCAATCTCGACCCTTCTTTGGTTCTACAAACTCAGAACTGTCAATCATAATAGAGGGAATACAAGGGCGGATATAGAGGGAAAACAAGTATGGGAAAGTGTATTGAACTGTTTGGCCACACCAAGGGTGCTCTGAATGATTGTACTTGGCTTGAGCAGTCATTAAACTCCCTTTACAATTTTTTAATGTTGAAACCCTTTTTTTAGACCTTTTTTTTCTGTCAACCTTCATTCGGTCTCTTATAGTATATACTGCTTATATCCTACAAAAACTCCATGGAGTACAGAGTCCAATACACTCTAATAAAAATTCAGTAATTTTATTAATAATACAAAAATTAAACAATAACAAAACATAACTACATAAAAATGACACAGACTTCAGACATGGTGCTTATACAGAGAAAACAGGACAACTGTAGTAACACTCGGGGAAGATAAAGCAGATAACCCGTATAATATATGGTACAGCGTATACTGAGAATAGTGCTTAGTGCAATCTAAAGTGCTTAACAAGTATGAAACTTACTCCCAAGCTGGGGAACATGATTCACTACACACTGTATAACCTACGGGACCAGAAGATAAATATACATGCCAAATCCGCCGCTTCTCTTACCCATGTGCCAGTGCCTGTCTCTGCAGCAGCCCCGACGCGCGTTTCGCGTTGGGCTTCCTCGGGGGGCTGTAGAGATATGTGTGTGGAGGGTCTATTTAAATCACAGGGGCACCTGTGCGTAATAATCAGCGCTCTAGATGGCGCATGCGCGGCGTCACACAGCCCCGTATAGGGCACAACAACCTCCGCCCCACCTGCGACGAGACGAGGGGAGGGAAATCCCTCCCGACGTCACTACCTCGTCTCGTCACATCCTGTGGGCGGAAAGCGATGCACATCGGGACCCGCCGCACCGCGCATGCGCACACGCGCCGCAATGGCCATTTTGAAAGTGGGCAAGTACGCTGGAGAATGGGCAGCCACTGTGCTACATAGGAGAGTAAGAACAATATAATAAGAGTACGTATATCTAATTGCCGTCGCATGTACATATAGGAGTTGTATTCGTATATTAGGGCAACGCACAGGGAACCAAAAATAAAGGGACAAATAAACAAATAATCAGAAGAGGGGGGAAGTCATTCCGGACATAAATATCCCATCTCATCGCATCCAGTATGCGGGGAATAGTGCATAACAAAGGCTGCCACATCGCACATGCACGCGCGTAAATGTGGCCAATATGGAGAAGGGTAAGGACATTAGAAAAATGAATTAACACCATGCTACGTGTAAGCGAGAACTAAATATATGATGCAAATAAGTGTACATGATCACCATCACATAGCTATATAGCAACGGTGATCATATTCTAACTTAGTGTATAAGAATCTAATATGGATATCTTACTAGGCTCCTCCCACTATAATACATATCTAGAACCGCCAAAAATAAGCTAGATAGGGGGAGCAAAGTGCCATTGTGCACAAAATAATACATATATAGTGGGACAATAAGCACCAACCATAAATAACCCAAATACAGAAGAGGTGGAATAACCACTCCTATATATAGAGCATGCTAATATAACACAACACTTCGTAATTATAGAAAACAGAAAAAGACAAGAAATATCCCATAATATACAAAAAAATATATATAATGAACAAAAAAGAGCCACAAGTAGCACAGACTCTTTTTATATTGTTCTTACTCTCCTATGTAGCACAGTGGCTGCCCATTCTCCAGCGTACTTGCCCACTTTCAAAATGGCCATTGCGGCGCGTGTGCGCATGCGCGGTGCGGCGGGTCCCGATGTGCATCGCTTTCCGCCCACAGGATGTGACGAGACGAGGTAGTGACGTCGGGAGGGATTTCCCTCCCCTCGTCTCGTCGCAGGTGGGGCGGAGGTTGTTGTGCCCTATACGGGGCTGTGTGACGCCGCGCATGCGCCATCTAGAGCGCTGATTATTACGCACAGGTGCCCCTGTGATTTAAATAGACCCTCCACACACATATCTCTACAGCCCCCCGAGGAAGCCCAACGCGAAACGCGCGTCGGGGCTGCTGCAGAGACAGGCACTGGCACATGGGTAAGAGAAGCGGCGGATTTGGCATGTATATTTATCTTCTGGTCCCGTAGGTTATACAGTGTGTAGTGAATCATGTTCCCCAGCTTGGGAGTAAGTTTCATACTTGTTAAGCACTTTAGATTGCACTAAGCACTTTTCTCAGTATACGCTGTACCATATATTATACGGGTTATCTGCTTTATCTTCCCCGAGTGTTACTACAGTTGTCCTGTTTTCTCTGTATAAGCACCATGTCTGAAGTCTGTGTCATTTTTATGTAGTTATGTTTTGTTATTGTTTAATTTTTGTATTATTAATAAAATTACTGAATTTTTATTAGAGTGTATTGGACTCTGTACTCCATGGAGTTTTTGTAGGATATATGCGTTTGGAGTGTCCAGGTTACTATGTCCTAATTGATATGGGATGTTTTCCCGGAGTATATCTCTTAATTATGTATCAATGGTATTTGTTCTTAGTATCTTTCTGTGTGCCCACAGCTTTTTCCATTGATCAAATGGACTTCAAAGCACGTGAAAAGACGTGGCTTTTACAGCTGGACAAGGTTTTCAGCGGTGGTGCTTGTGCAGTTTTAGACTCCAGATCCAGAGACCTATCCGACCTCACTAGTAAATACAAAGACCTATTACAAAAAAGGACCCGCTTATGGTGGAATAAATCCTTTTTGGAAAGATATATTGCATGTGGGTTAATCCCCAGAGGACTCCGTATCCAGGTCTTTCCTTCCTTCCATATAGAGGATTATACTTTTAAGAACCAATGGGAGGAGATTGCGGCCACATGTTCCAAGGGCTTTATGACACTTTTAATTAAAAATAATGAAACCACTATGAATGAGATTGATAAAGATCTGGGTGAGATTCAGGAAGAAATAAACAATTTGTTAACCCCTGAGAATGGGACGACCTTTAAAGGTGATCTGGATACTGAAATTCAGAAGTGGGAGAAAGAGATTGTGGCTACTAAAACCAAGAAGTATCAAAGAGATGTGTCTGATGCCCAGAATAATAGGGTATATAGGTGGAGAACGTACCAGGGCAATAAGAGGTCTCTGTCAAGGGCAAGGTCGGTATCCTTTTCATCGGTTTCGTCGGTGGAGGATAGAATGGCTGCAAACGATAAGGGGAAGAACGGACCCGATAAGGAGGACACACATAGAGATAGGTGGCAGAAAGTTACTCGTTCTGGTAATAAAAGGAAAACCCCCATCTCACCACAGAAAGAAAAGAGACCTAAAAACGCTAACCTTGAGGTAATTAATCTCTCCCAGATTCAACTCACGGAGACACAGCTTGAGGTGTTAGGGTTGGGTCTATCTTTCTCTCCCTGTAATAATTATGATTATTTCACAGCGTTGAAAGACCTGCACCTATTCTCAAGAAAACTTGTTCTGAAAAAGCTCCATTCCCGTTCTGTAACGGAGAGTACTTATATCACCGAGCAAGAAGCAATTTTTATCTTGGAGGAGCTGGAGAGTGAGTCAGCTGGCCCACCCACAGGTATCCCCCCTCCGCCTATTTCAGCTAAATCCACCACGTTTCCTCCCTTGTCTCTCTGTCCACAAGTGGAGATTTTCACGAATCTAGTTGCCGCTGATTTGAAAACAATCAACAACAAATACAAAAAAGATAATCTCACAGGGCGTCAGAGGTTAGCCCTACGTGAGATTCAGGCACTAGAAGGTGTGGTTATAAAACCATCTGACAAGGGGGGAAACGTGGTGATTTGGCCCTCTGACAAATATGAGAGGGAGGCGTTTAAGCAATTACGAAACAAAGAAACTTACACTCTGCTTGCTGGGAACCCCCTCCCAGTTTTCATGACAGAACTGGTTGAGATACTTGAAGAAGCATTTTATGCAGGGACCATCAACAAAAAACTATTTGATGGACTGGTGGTCAAGTTTCCAGTAGTACCCACTTTTTATCTTCTCCCCAAGGTCCACAAGGACTCTGTCAATCCTCCTGGACGTCCGATTGTCTCTGGCATAGGAGGGATGTGTGATCCTATATGTAAATACATTGATCACTATTTGAGAACACAAGTTGAGACCCTACCCTCCTATGTCAGGGACACTACGGACGTCCTGAGGAGATTGGATGGCCTTACGTTGGAACCGGATATGCTCCTAGTCACGGCGGACGTAGAGACTCTCTACACTTCTATCAGCCATGACGATGGTTTGGAGGCAGCTGACTTCTTCCTCAGATCGAGCAGCATTGATTATGATATTTGTGGCCTGGTATTGAGGCTTTTGCGATTCATCCTCACACATAATTTTTTTACTTTTAAGGACCGGTACTACCTCCAGAGTCGTGGCACTGCCATGGGGGCGGCGTGTGCGCCCTCCTATGCTAACCTCTTCCTTGGTTACTGGGAGAGGGGCATTTTTCAGGGGGGCGCCCACGCCGCCCCACAGATTCTGGGGTGGTATCGGTATATTGATGACATTTTGTTTATTTGGCATGGTTCGGAGGAACAACTGAAATTGTTTATGCAGGATTTGAATCGCAACAGCCTCAATATCAGGCTCACTTACAACTATAGTAGTAAGAACATATCATTCTTAGATATCATGCTGCTTGTTCAGGAGAATGGAGAGATACACACAGATGTATTTAGAAAAGAAACCTCAGTCAATGCACTCCTCCATGCCTCCTCATCCCATCTTGATTCTACGATCAGGGCTATACCTATTGGCCAGTTTTTAAGGATGAGGAGGATTTGCTCTACAGAAGAGGCATTTGACAGACAATCTGTGGACCTTGGGGAGAGATTCCGCATACGTGGATATAGTAATAGGAGTATCAGACGAGGTTTGGGTCGAGCCAGAAGCCGGAGGAGATGTGACCTGTTGTCTCAGTCCCAAAAGAGTAGGAAGGAGGAGGACGGTAAAGTCCGTTATATATCAACATTCAACCATCAATGGGGATTAATGAGAAAAATCTTGAGTAGACATTGGTCTATATTAAAAACTGACCCCACACTCACAAAATATCTCTCAGATCAACCACTGATGACGGCTAGAAGAGGGAAGAATCTGAGAGATATGTTGGTCAGAAGCCATTATACAACTAAGACCTCGACCATTTTTGGAACAGGCAAACCAAGATGGGGCTTCTATCCTTGTGGTGATTGCCTGGCGTGCCGGAACCATATACGGGCCATGTCATTTACCTCTGCCGATGGCCTGAAAGAATTTAAAATCACTAATTACATCAGCTGTAGCACCACATTTGTGGTGTATATGGCTAAATGCTCGTGTAACCTGGCATATGTAGGCCTCACTTCACGTGAACTAAGGATTAGAACAAGAGAGCATATAAGGGACATCATGGCGGCTGGCAGAGTTGATGACATTGCAACCTTAAAAACTATACCCCGCCATTTCAGGCTGCACCACAACTGTAACCCCAAGGATTTGAGGATTTTTGGCATCGACCATGTGAGATGTGGGATCAGAGGGGGTGATTCCAAACGCATTCTGGCACAACTCGAATGCCGCTGGATAACAACCCTAGGAACGATGACCCCACATGGTCTAAATGAACAGCTTAGCTTTTCATCTTTCCTTTAGCATACTATGGTCAGAATATGGTCTTTTGTAATTGGTTCTGGATTTTAATTATGTGTGTTTTTCATTTTTCAGTTTCTGTATTTGTGTTTCACTTTTACATTCTCATCTGTAAACTACCTCTGAGAGTTTGTCGGTTTGGCACCAGGAGGCACCGTGAGCGTGATACTATATGGTCATCTTTCAAGATCGGCTTCTGGAATGAAATTGGACAAGTCTTCTGTGCTACTTGTGGCTCTTTTTTGTTCATTATATATATTTTTTTGTATATTATGGGATATTTCTTGTCTTTTTCTGTTTTCTATAATTACGAAGTGTTGTGTTATATTAGCATGCTCTATATATAGGAGTGGTTATTCCACCTCTTCTGTATTTGGGTTATTTATGGTTGGTGCTTATTGTCCCACTATATATGTATTTTTTTGTGCACAATGGCACTTTGCTCCCCCTATCTAGCTTATTTTTGGCGGTTCTAGATATGTATTATAGTGGGAGGAGCCTAGTAAGATATCCATATTAGATTCTTATACACTAAGTTAGAATATGATCACCGTTGCTATATAGCTATGTGATGGTGATCATGTACACTTATTTGCATCATATATTTAGTTCTCTCTTACACGTAGCACGGTGTTAATTCATTTTTCTAATGTCCTTACCCTTCTCCATATTGGCCACATTTACGCGCGCGCATGTGCGATGTGGCAGCCTTTGTTATGCACTATTCCCCGCATACTGGATGCGATGAGATGGGATATTTATGTCCGGAATGACTTCCCCCCTCTTCTGATTATTTGTTTATTTGTCCCTTTATTTTTGGTTCCCTGTGCGTTGCCCTAATATACGAATGCAACTCCTATATGTACATGCGACGGCAATTAGATATACGTACTCTTATTATATTGTTCTTACTCTCCTATGTAGCACAGTGGCTGCCCATTCTCCAGCGTACTTGCCCACTTTCAAAATGGCCATTGCGGCGCGTGTGCGCATGCGCGGTGCGGCGGGTCCCGATGTGCATCGCTTTCCGCCCACAGGATGTGACGAGACGAGGTAGTGACGTCGGGAGGGATTTCCCTCCCCTCGTCTCGTCGCAGGTGGGGCGGAGGTTGTTGTGCCCTATACGGGGCTGTGTGACGCCGCGCATGCGCCATCTAGAGCGCTGATTATTACGCACAGGTGCCCCTGTGATTTAAATAGACCCTCCACACACATATCTCTACAGCCCCCCGAGGAAGCCCAACGCGAAACGCGCGTCGGGGCTGCTGCAGAGACAGGCACTGGCACATGGGTAAGAGAAGCGGCGGATTTGGCATGTATATTTATCTTCTGGTCCCGTAGGTTATACAGTGTGTAGTGAATCATGTTCCCCAGCTTGGGAGTAAGTTTCATACTTGTTAAGCACTTTAGATTGCACTAAGCACTTTTCTCAGTATACGCTGTACCATATATTATACGGGTTATCTGCTTTATCTTCCCCGAGTGTTACTACAGTTGTCCTGTTTTCTCTGTATAAGCACCATGTCTGAAGTCTGTGTCATTTTTATGTAGTTATGTTTTGTTATTGTTTAATTTTTGTATTATTAATAAAATTACTGAATTTTTATTAGAGTGTATTGGACTCTGTACTCCATGGAGTTTTTGTAGGATATATGCGTTTGGAGTGTCCAGGTTACTATGTCCTAATTGATATGGGATGTTTTCCCGGAGTATATCTCTAAATTATGTATCAATGGTATTTGTTCTTAGTATATACTGCTTGTATTGCATCTGGCCTGTAGAACACTCTTTTTAGCAGTTATCTCATTATCATCAGACAGGATAGTGATACATAACATCAGCATGTAAATAAAATAAAATCCGCCATTTACATTAGTTGATGATCACAGATTCCTCTCAAGCTTCTTTGCATAGATCATAGAGCATGCCTAATAATCAATTAATCATCTCTAGACTGTTCCTGGCTATGGTTCGTTTACTTGCTGTAAAACACGACTCTAAATGCTGCTAAGAGCAATTCAGGCAAAATGGCGGCACCCATAATCTTGTCCAAAAAAATAGAATAAAATATATTTACAATTACAAAATAAGGAAGGGGTTAGTGAGAAATATGTAATTCATATTTGATTTAAAGTATTAAAAATAATATAGATGATACATTGCCTTTTGAGAGGTTGTTCTATAGTTTAGCAGAAAAATACAAACTACCCATCATGGCCCCCCCAAAAAAATACTCACTTTTCAATCCAACTCTTTATACTGCTGTTATATCCCTCATTGGTCACATGTCTTGCCCTCGTGAGGATATCATGTGATGATGGCAGCCAATCAGTAGCCAACGTGTAATTGATGCCAGTGATTGGCTGCAGAGGTCACAACTCAATTCAGCCAGGATCTGATATACAGACATAGAGAATGGCTATGAGAGTAAATTCTTAGCTGATTGTTGAGGTCCATACAAGCCAACTATACTGCTATGACAGAGAACGGCAGCAGAGTCACATTCAAAAAAATTATTATCCTCAAAAATTCTGTTCAAAATGTAATTAATTCTTAGTTTAGAAGACTTCCTTCCATAAAACTCTCAGAACATATACTGAAATATGACTGTTACTTATCAGCATTTAGTACAGTAAAGGTATCTACATGATTTCATACCTCACTTATTTTAGACTTAGTGTCATTGGAGGCAAAAATGCATAAAAAAACTGCATGTGTGACTTCAGCTGCAACGTATTTACTATATCCGATGTCGATAATAGTAAAACCATAGCTCAAGCGTTTCTTACTGAGACCCCACTGCATCCTGTTAGTCATCCGAACATCTATCCAAGTATGACTTCCATATCTTATAGGACACTAAAAGATGTCTATTCAGCACATTCTTGGAAAAGATCCATACTTTTCTTCTCCGAGCGTCTGCAGTTTAATAGTTACAATATGTGCCATAGAGTCTTTGATACTGAAAAATTTGCTACATGTGGCAACGAGAAATTGTGTCTGTAAAGTTTCCATGTGAAAACAATATAATGGTTCTTTTTCCACTGCTGCCTTGACCCTAACAGAGGTTCCCTTTACTAATAAGATCAGTATTCCATCACAAATTGTTTCAGACTATATCTGTTAATTGTTTGCTAGAAACTATCATGAAAACCTTTGATGACAGTATAAGGGTATTTTCACACAAAGTAATTTTCGACCAGATTCTGCGGAGAGTCCATCTGAAAATCGGCCCAAAAACAACCCTGATAATAAACATAATGACCAGTAATGGCCTCAAAATGTATATTAGATTGTCTGTAGAGTGCTGCAGGGGACTTAACCTGTCTAACAACCATAGCTGCGTACCCTTTACTGCTACAGTGCCTGAGAATTTAACTCTTAATTTGAATGCACAGGAGGCAGTTTTGGTGCACACTTTGTGTGGCCAAGAGTTCGGTACACCACTGCACACCATAATTTGCATATTGGGGACTTTTCCCGCATCTGATGGCCAATGTTCACTTCCCAGAATGAGCACTGCCTGGACATTGCTGGCATGTGGGCGCATGCGCACTGACACCGGATGGGTCCAGCTTCGCACAGACACAGTGGCTGGTTGTCTTTTCCTCCCTGTCTTATTTCTTCTGACCCCACAAACTAAACTAATACATCTGGAAATGTAGTGAGCAGCTTGAAAGAAGAGGAGAAGGTGGAGAAAAAATATGTGTGGCTCTTGAGCTCATTCCATCAGTAATAAATAGGTGATTATCTCCTCTGCCATCAGTGATCACAGTGTATAGTGTATTATCATTGCTGGCAGTGGAGACAAATACGTATTCATGGATGGAGTAAACTCAGGACATACGTATTTACT
This sequence comes from Ranitomeya imitator, assembly GCF_032444005.1. NCBI lineage: Eukaryota > Metazoa > Chordata > Amphibia > Anura > Dendrobatidae > Ranitomeya > Ranitomeya imitator. The sequence continues at coordinate 54,204,076 of NC_091285.1, forward strand.
CTCTGCCCTTTCCTCTCCTTTTAACTCTTTCAGTTGTATTAGTGTACCAAGTTTTTAGCAGAAAGAAGACAGAGACAAGACTACACTGTGTGCACACTGTGACACTGTGCATGTGCACGGCTGAGCACTGGCACTGTCAGTGCGCATGCGCAACATGTCAACAGCATTCAAACACTGGTCGCTCTCGGAAGTGAGCATTGTCAATCAGAAGAGAAAGGCCCAATATGTAAATGACAAAGCGTAATGTTACACTGAACTCTCGGTGCAGAGAGGACCAGTCATTTGCATACAAATTTATTTATTCATAGTAAAAGTTATTTTCTCAGGCACTGATCCAGTAATAAATGTAGTGTTAGTATGATTTTTATACAGGTTAAGTCCCCTATACAACTGTATAGCTAATTTAAAATGCATTTTGGGAGTTACAGACTTCATTTAAATTAGTCTTTAAATCCCCCCAACCACCTAATTATGTATGCAATGTAGTGCAATTGTATACAAATACTTACTAGCTTTCCAGTTTTCTAGCAATGCTCTGATCCTCTTCTGATCCACAAGACCTTGAAACATCAAAATTTAAGACCATAACTTAACTTAACATCACAACACCAAACCTTTTTCTCCACTCATGGTTAGTGGTTGGGTGAGGCCATTTATTGTCAAACTACTATGTTTTCTCTTTTTAAATCATAATGACAACCCAGAACATCCAAATGACCCTGATCAAAAGTTCACATACCCTGGTGATTTAGGCCTGATAACATGCACAGAAGTTGACACAAATGGGTTTGAATGGCTACTAAAGATAACATTCTCACCTGTGACCTGTTGTTTGTAATCAGTTTGTGCATAAAAGCTGAGTGAGTTTCTGGGATACAGACAGACTCTTGCATCTTTCATCCAGCCACTGACATTTCTGGATTGTGAGTCATGGGGAAGGCAAAAGAATTGTCAATGGATCTATGAATGGATCTACGGGAAAAGGTAGTTGAGCTGTATAAAACAGAAAAGGGATACAAAAAGATATCCAAGGAATTGATAATGCCAGTCAGCAGCGTTCAAACTGTGATTAACAAATGGAAAATCTGGGGCTCTGTAAAAGCAAAACCACGGTAGGGTAGACCAACAAAAATGTCATCCACAACTGTCAGGAAAATTACTCGAGATGCAAAGAAAAACCCCAAAATAACATCAGCTGAAATACTGGACTCTCTGAAAACTAGTGGTGTGGCTATTTCAAAATGCTCAATAAAAAGGCACTTGAAGAAAAATAGGCTGCATGGTGGCGTCGCCGGAAGAAAGCCATTACTACACAAATGCTACAAAGTATCTCGTCTACAATACACAAAACATCATAGAGACAAGCACCAAAACTTCTGGAACAAGGTAATTTGGAATAATGAAACTAAAATTTAACTTTTTGGCCCCAACCATAAACGTTACAGTTGGAGAGAGGTCAAAAAGGGCTATGATGAAAGAAACACCATTCCTACCGTAAAGCATGGGGATGGATTGCTGATGTTTTGGGGATGTGTGAGCTGCAAAGGCACAGGAAACTTGGTCAAGGTTGAAGGAAAGATCAATGCAGCATGTTCTCAGCAATACTGGAGGCAAATTTGCACTCATGAGACCGGAAGCTGTGAATGGGACATACTTAGACGTTCCAGCATGACAACTATCCAAAACACAAGGCCAAGTTGACCTGTCATTGGCTACAGCAGAACAAAGTGAAGGTTCTGAAGTAGCCATCTCAGTCTCCTGATCTCAATATCATTGAGCCTCTCTGGGGAGATCTCAAGCACGCCGTTCATGCTAGACAGCTCAGGAATTTACAGGAACTGGAGGCTTTTTGCCAAAAAGAGTGGGCAGCTTTACCATCTGAGAAAATAAAGAGCCTTATCCACAACTACCAGCAAAGACTTCAAGCTGTCATTGATGCTAGTGGGAGCAATACATGATATTAAGAAATGGGGTATGTGAACTTTTGATCAGAGTTATTCGGATGTTTTGGTTGTGTCATCATGACTTAAAAGGAGAAAACACAGTAGTTTGACAATAAATAGCATCACCAAGCCACTAAAGTGGAGAAAATGTTTTGGTGTTATCATTCATATTATTTGAAAAAAGGCAGAGAAAGCAAAAATTTTGCTGGGGTATATAAACTTTTGAGCACAACTATATATCTAGTCATGATCACTATTCTCTTAGCAATTACATTTTTGTATTTGGTTTCTTAAAGGGGAGTCTGTCAGCAGGTTTTTGCAATTTAATCTGAGAGCAGCATAATATAGAGGCAGAGACCCTGATTCCACAGATGTGTTACTTACCAGGCTGGTTGCTGTAGTGTCTGGGTTTTATTAACAGCAGATTATCATTGCAGGACTAGGTGTCACATGCCAGGCAGTCCAGTTAATCTGTGTAACCCTGCCTCCACCAGTGATTGGTAGTTTGTGCACAATGCACAGTGTACAGAGGAAGCTTCCAATCAGGGTTGGGGCGGAGTTATACACAGCTCAGCATTCTGAGCACTGCAACATCTACAGCAGAAAAACAGGATTATATCAAAACTACACCAAGCAATCCAGTGACATATCTCTGGAATCAGGCTCTCTACCTCTATATTATCTATATATTATCAAGGCTCTGTCCTAGGCCCCTCCTTTTTTCCATCTATACCCTTGGCCTAGGACAACTCATAAAGTCCCATGGCTTCCAGTACCACCTGTATGCGGACGACACTTAGATCTACCTCTCTGGCCCAGATGTCACCTCTCTGCTGTCCAGAATCCCAAAGTGTCTGTCTGCCATAACCTCTTTCTTCACCTCTCGCTTCCTAAAAGTCAATGTAGACAAAACTGTACTCATCATCTTTCCCCATCTCACGTATCCCCCCTATCTGACCTATCTATTATGGTAAACGGCATCACGCTCTGTCCCGCAGCTGAAATGCCTCGGTGGAACTCTCGACTCTGCCCTGTCCTTCAAACCACAAGTCAAACTCTTGCCACCTCCTGTCGCCTCCAACTCAAAAATATTGCCAGAATCCATTCCTTCCTCAGCCCACAATCTACCAATCTATTGCCCTCATCATCTCCCGCCTCGACTACTGCAACACCCTCCTCTCTGGCCTCCCCGCTAACTCTCTTGCACCACTCCAGTCTGTCCTCAACTCTGCTGCCCGGCTAATCCACCTCTCTCCTCGCTACCCTCCTGCTTCTCCCCTCTGCAAATCCCTCCACTGGCTCCCAATTCCCCAACGAATCCAGTTCAAACTACTAACAATGATCTACAAAGCCATCCACAACCTGTCCCCTCCCTATATCTCTGAACTAATCTCCCAATATCTTCCCTCACATAATCTCCGATCCTCCCAAGACCTCCTGCTCTCCTCCACACTTATTCGTTCCTCACACAACCGCCTCCAAGATTTCTCCCGAATATCCCCCATCCTCTCAAATTCCATGCCTCAACACGTCCGACTATCCACCACCCTCGGATCCTTCAGGTGGAACCTGAAAACCCATCTCTTCAAGAAAGCTTACAGCCTGCAATAACCATTCTGCCGCCTCTCCATTGCCAGAGCCGCCACCTCGCCATCGCCGCCACCTCACCCCTACCTTCTGCCTCTTCTCCACTATCCCATAGAACAGTGGTCCCCAACCTTTCTGACCTTCAGAGCCACATTCAGCTTAGAGAGAGGGTCGCGAGCCACATTCAGCACTGAGAGAGGGTCGGGAGCCACATCCAGCTCCCACCTCCTTCAAAGTAGTGTCAACCAAAGCCCCAATTACAGGTATAATGATATCCAAAGCATTTCCACAGAAATCACTCCAGAGCAGTACACTGAGATCCAGGGGTATTCTCCCAACACACTGTCACATCCAGCTTTGAGCACCTCTTCTAACAGGTAGTACAAACCTCCAGCGTACCATACCTAAAACATCTCTAAACCCCTAGACCAGTAAATGTGCATCCAGATCTGCAATTCTGTGCAGGGCTACTCAAAAAATTCACCATTTTGAGATGTGCTCTTTATACCTTTTTGCTAGACCTGGACCTGATGCATCAAGCTGGCAGACAGTCACGAGCCACAATTCATGGGGCCGCGAGCCACATGTGGCTCCTGAGCTACAGGTTGGGGAGCCCTGCCATAGAATGTAAGTCTGCAAGGACAGGGTCCTCTCCCCTCTGTACCAGTCTGTCACTGTAAATTTGTTTACTGTAAACGTTATCTATAACTCTGTATGTAACCCCTTTCACATGTACAGCACCATGGAATTAATGGTGCTATATAAATAAATAATAATAATAATATATTATGCTGCTCTCAGATTCTACAGCAAAAACTTAGTGATTGATTTTCTTTACTAATTAATTCACACATGTGACATATGATGCAATGGCCATGGTTACATTTAGACCGGGGCCACACTTGCGAGTTCAATGCGAGAAACTTGTGCAAATTTCTCACCTCAATACCCGGCACTGCCGCCGGCACTCGGAACCGGAGTGTGCGGCTGCATAGAAACACATGAGGCCGCATGCTCCAGTCCGAGTGCCCATCCAGAGTGTCGGGTATTGATGCGAGTTTCTCGCATTGAACTCGCAAGTGTGACCCCAGCCTTATTAGAATACTTCAGTTCTTGTTATATTGAAATGAGTGCAATTTTTTTTAAAAATAGAGGACACAAGTGATGGTACTGTAAAGCCATTCCAAAATACATTGTACAACTTCCTAAAACTTGGTTGAAAAACATAGTTTTGTCCAATAATAAAATTCTATCATAAACTATAGTACTAATTTTGTATGCAAATCATATAAGAATAATCACAAAAAAAGAACCAGGTGTTCATAAAATATAGAAACTTTATTGAAACCTAATATATAAAACCATATAACTAAAGATAAATAGGGATATGACAGAGGTAGGCCAAATAGGGTGGAACCACAGTCAGAGTCACGTAACCAGCAGGCATATAAAAGATAAATATTTTTGCTCAAAAATTCCAAGTGCATAGGTGCAATATAGCATACCCAATGGTATAACCTTGGCGATAGATTACCAGATCAAAGAGTAAAGCAAATATCCAACAGGGCTGTGCACCACATCGAGGAGAAGAAATGCAGAGCAAAAAAAGAAGTGACAAGAGTAATATGTAATTTACCTAGAAGGCACCTGGAGCTCTGTGGTGCCACCCGCCCCCCCGAATTCTATCATAAACCATAGTGCTAATTTTTGTATGTATTTATTGTACTAACATACTGACAGCATACATACAGTATGGCCGTATAATACTGATGCCGGGCTGGAATTTGACGATGGACTCCAGACTCCTGATTTTTACGTTAATCCAAGTTAACAATGAGGTTTAGTTCTACATTGCCTAATGCTGCTCCTGCTGTCCAGTCTCCAGATGGCTGAAGCAGCCTTAGGAACCTCATTAAATTCCAATTTATTGTTAGGAAGCATATTAATTATTAAAAATAAATGTGTTTTCTCGTCTTTCTACACCTTTGGCAATTAAGGGAGCAGACTGCGGCACTTATTTCAGATTATGTATTCTGCAGCAGAATAAAAGTGTGTCACTTTATTAGCCATAAACTTCATGCTACATACAGTTCACCGTTATAGGACATTATTCCCATGTAAGACATAAACTTTAAGGGTATTGAATTTTTTGAGGTTTTCTACAACCAATTTGGGGTATAGAATAGAGATTAGCAAACAGATTGGCAGGACTATGGCCAGCCATTACATGCATTGGTAATTATAGACCAAAGCCTTGTAATATTCCTAATACCTGCCGGCATCCCAGGCAACTCTTCTGATTTCTGGGGCTAGCGCTATGCCAACATTGTAGTGTGACGCCTGCATAATATTGCATCAGAAGATGACAGTAGGTAAGAGGAAGGCCACACGGTTTTGGAGACTGACTAGTAGAGATGAGCAAACCTGAACAGTAAAGTTTGGCATCCGTACCGAACACCTACTGTTCGGGCATGGACAATGAACACGGACATGACCAGGAATTCTGTGTTACTGTTCGGGTTCAGCTGACCGAACACTGAACACCGCTTCTGATCAGCGGGGAAATCATCTCCGCCGGTCAAAGAATTGAGGTTCCAACGCTGTTAAAAGACAGCATGACACTCAACTGCGATTGGAGGTATAAAGTTTACCTCCGTCACTGGTATCAGCTGATGGGACTACTGCTCCCATCATCCGACACCTGCTGCCGCTAATAACAGCAAGAGCAGGAGGAGCCGATGAAAGTATTCATCAGCCGCTCCTGCACTGTAAATAAATAATTATAAAAAAATGGCGTGGGTTCCCCCTATTTTTGATAACCAGCCAGGCAAAACTTATAGCTGGGGGCTGCAATCCTCAGCTGTCAGCTTCCACAAGGCTAGTTACCAAGAATAGAGGGGTCCCCACTTCATATTTTTCAATTATTTAAATAAATAATTTAAAATAACGGCATGGGTACCCCCATTTTTGACAACCAATCTTGCTAAAACAGATAGCTGGGGGCTGGTATTCTCAGGCTAGTAAGGGGCCAAGGATATTGCCCTCCTCCAGCCTACAAATAGCAGCCCGCAGCTGCCCAGAAATTGCACATCTATTAGATACACCAATTCTGGCACTTTGCCCGTCACTTCCCACTTACCCTGTAGTGGTGGCAAGTGGGGTGATAGTTGGGGGGTTGATGTCAACTTTGTATTGTCTGGAGACATCAATCCCTGAAGTTAGTAATGGAGAGGCGTCTATAAGATGCCCCCATTACTAACCCTATGGTCACATTGTATGAAAACACAGACAACAAGAATAAAGTCTTTTAATTGAAAATATGACACAGGACTCCTTTAATAATCTCAATTAAACCATACTTACAACATTGCTTAATTCCACCAAAGCCATCGTTATCCTGTAATAAAACTAAAATAAAAACAACAACAATATAACATACCTGTCTGGCATTCTGTCCTACTGTCCCACTGGACAATATTTGCTCAAGTCTAGTATGAATGTGTTAGATTTTATTTTTTTAATTTAATTTCAACTGTTAAACGAGTTTTCCCATCAACAAAGTTAATTTTAATCAACATTTTAATCAATAGATCTTTGAATAATAATAATTTCCACAATTTGACATGTTGAAAAAAATTATTCCTGTGCTGACATAATCTTATACATGTGCTGCTGCTATTTACTGTGTAATGATCATGTCTAACTGCACAGGACTAGTGTTGAGCGATACCGTCCGATACTTGAAAGTATCGGTATCGGATAGTATCGGCCGATACCCGAAAAGTATCGGATATCGCCGATACCGATATCCGATACCAATACAAGTCAATGGGACATCAAGTATCGGAATGTATCCTGATGGTTCCCAGGGTCTGAAGGAGAGGAAACTCTCCTTCAGGCCCTGGGATCCATAGTGAGGTGTAAAATAAAGAATTAAAATAAAAAATATTGATATATTCACCTCTCCGGCGGCCCCTGGACATCACCGCGGGTAACCGGCAGGCTTCTTTGTTTAAAATGAGCCCGTTTAGGACCTGAGAATGACGTTGCAGCTTCTGATTGGTCGCGTGCCGCCCATGTGACCGCCACGCGACCAATCAGAAGCCGCGACGTCATTCCTCAGGTCCTAAATTCCTAGAATGAGGAGTTTAGTGCCTGAGAATGACGTCGCGGCTTCTGATTGGTCGCGTGGCGGTCACATGGGCGGCACGCGACCAATCAGAAGCCGCGATGTCATTCTCAGGTCCTAAACACGCTCATTTTAAACAAAGAAGCCTGCCGGTTACGCGTGGTGATGTCCAGGGGCCGCCGGAGAGGTGAATATATCAATATTTTTTATTTTAATTCTTTATTTTACACCTCACTATGGATCCGATATCGATACCCGATACCACAAAAGTATCGGATCTCGGTATCGGAATTCCGATACCGCAAGTATCGGCCGATACCCGATACTTGCGGTATCGGAATGCTCAACACTACACAGGAGCATTCATAAGATTATCTCAGCACAAGAACTTTTTTTTAACACATCCAGTTATGGAACTTATTTTTACTCCAAGATCTATTAATCAAAATGAAGTTTGCTTGTGGGAAAATTCCTTTAAGTCAAGTCTGCTTTTATAGTGACTCTAGTCCAGATGGTTATGCTGCCAGAAGTGGTGATCACCATTATAAAGCAGCTCTCCTCTTTACAGTACTGCCATAATATTTGATTGCATAATTGACTAAATAAACTACCAGCATTAGAGCTTTCTTTAATCCTGGAAGTTAAGGTCAGATCAGCGTCCCAGCTAATAGCCACTTGCCTTTCCTGAATGGAAAACCTGCCTCTTATTATGTCTGTATGCAGTTGGACAGACAGGCGATCAGGAGCAGAAAGATAAAGACTTGCCCCCCACTTTCTGTACTTTATTCTGGCATCTCTGCTGGAGACAGATTATACTTTACAACAGGCAGTGGACTAAAGACAAACACCTAGCAACCATAGTTACATAGTTAGTTTATATTGGTTGCAAAAAGTCAAGTTTAACATTTCACCACCAGTTATGCATTCTCTATAGCTAGATTATTTATAACTCACAATTACATTTGTAAGAAAAGAAATCAGACACTTTTGAAATACTGATATTGTATCTGCCATTACTACCTCTGGAAGTAGGGAAACCCATGAAGTGACTGCACTAACTGTAAAGAACCCTGTCTTATTTGGCCATTACTACTCACATAAATGACCCCTGGTCCTTTGTATGGTTTTTGGAAAGAACAAGTCATGAGCTAGTCTTTTGTATTGACCACAAATATATTTTCACCTTTAAACGAGATTGTCCATGAGGGAAGGGGAATGTGTATATGACTGTAATAATAGGACGAGTGCTGCCCATCATTTTGACAGATAGCACTGGTCTCCATGTTATTCTATGGGGCCATGTACATGCCTAATTTGTTTCTCGGACAGGGCCAGTCCAAGGAAAAAAATCACTGCATGCCTAAATTTGATCCAATATTCAGATCACACTCGGCCAAGCAAGTCAATGAGTGGAAACAATCGGACTGCCCTGAGATGAAATCAGAGTGCAGTCCAATTTCTACGGATTGACAGAACGGAGATGATGGACACATTTTCTTCTCCATCTTCTCCTCAGACGAGTGAGTCGGATCAAACTCAGAGTTCTCTCTGATGAGAGCATATATGGTCATCGATACCTAGACTGAAAAACAGCATTTTAAATAAAGTGCTTTGCAAATTTTCTACTTACATTGATCACTGATGTTTACCTTGATATAGTCGTCATATAGAGAATCATTAATTTAATCGTTTAATGTGAAATTGCAGTAAGGGCCTGCCGTCCCTGACACCTCCTGCGTTATCATCAGCTTGTACACCCTGACTATTAGGAGTAATCAATTGTAATTAAAAGTTCATAAATTGGGTGGTGATGTGCCAACCCTTCTTCTAAACCCAGTGCTTGGTGTCACCTGCTGATTATATACGAAACTCCATATTGGAAGTTGATATAACAAAAACTAGAACTCTTAGTCTTGACTTGACATTACATCTTGATAAAACGATGCTTGTCTTCTGCGTCTCCCACAGTAACCACTGACTCATCTCTCACGCTGCTGTCTATTATGCAAAGTTCTGATATAGGCTGACGACATCATACTTACGTCTGTGAGATACTGACAAAAGCAAGGTAATAAAAGGTGTTTCTAATTCAGTTAGGAGCGAAAAACTTTCTTTCAGCACCCTTGCTCTTGCTTATAGGTTTACTCATCTGTATGTGGGGGAAGAGACATGATAAAATTTATACCTGTGAGATGGAGTATTACTAATGCTGGATTCATTTGGTTTCATCAACCGTATGTAATTGTTTCGAAACGTCATTAGTTCTGTGACAGAAATGATGCGGAATTGTGGATGGAGCTGATTCACAGAAACCTATTTTTAAACAGGCCCTGTTTTATTGATTGACGACAATATATTGCATGCATATACAGTAGCTGTCCTAATAAGGCTGAACTAGAAGCTAAAATACTATAAGGGGTCCTGAAAAGCAAATCGGGGAGCAAGGTCCTTGTCATACATAAGCAGGTCATTTATAGCTGTGTAATAATCAGATATTGACTGCTGGCTGGGACAACTAGGACACATTTGAGGTGCACTAATCTATGAGCAGCATAATTACCTGTCAATTTCTGAGCTGCTTGCTGTAGTTTTGATTACAATTACTGTCAGCTGAATAGTATCACTAGAGGACTAGTACACCAATCCACAAGTTCAACTACCTTTTCCCATAGATCCATTAACAATTCTTTTGCCTTCCCCATGACTCACAATCTAGAAACATCAGTGGCTGGATGAAAGATGCAAGAGTCTGTCTGGATCACAGAAACTCACTCAACTTTTATGCACACAGACTGTTTACAAGCAAACAGGTCACTGGTGAGGATGTTACCTTTAGTAGCCATTCAAACCCCATGGTATCAACTTCTGTGCATGTTATCAGGTCAAAATCACCAGGGTATGTGAACTTTTGATTGTCATTATGATTTAAAAAGAGAAAACACAGTGTTAGCAGTCGAGTTTCCTCTGCTGCACAGGGGGAATCTCGATCCGTCTCCGCTGTGGTCTCCCATTCTTCTCCAGCCGCAGTGGAGTCTGCTCAGCAGGGACGTCGATCCCAGCGTCTCACTCAGTCTGACTCTGTGCGAAGAGTTACTGCTGCTTTTCCTGCTTCTGCCATTGAAGCCAGTGCTGGGCAGCGGCGAGTGGACGTTTCTGGATCTAAGTCCTGCTTTTCTCTGTCTGAGCATGCCCAGGGCAGGATCTCCCGTTGGAGATCGAGGGTCACATGCTCAGGTACTGCAGCACGTCCCATTGGTCCTTTTGGCAGGTCCTGAAAGGGCAAAACTTCTGTAGCTGTTTCCTGCGCTGCAGCTATATAAACTGCGCATGACCGCACGGCCATGCGCTAGTATTGTCTTGTAAACATGTGTGTGTGTGTTGTGAATGAAAGTCGCTCTTTAAATAACCCTCCCTATTGAATGATTGTTCGCGGAAGGTGTATGCTTGCTATCTAGCGCCCGACTTATCCAACAGCACGTAACACACATTACAGCTACCAATTGCTGTGTCCGCCTGTACGGCACCGTGCGCTTGCTCTGCGCTTTCCTGACCCAAGCCTGGGTGGTTAGTGGCGTCCGTCAGTGCGGCACCGCACGCACTCTTGTGCCTTTATATTATTATTTAGTTTCCTTACACACCCAGTTGCGGTGTTGTGCCAGCAAGTGTCTAATCGGATTTAAATCCTAGTTGGGGTTGAATTCGCTGACTTCTTGCTCGCGCTCTATGTGTGGTACCGCGGTCCTGTGACGCAACAGGATCACTTCCTTCACGCAGGGTGAAGTTAACTCGTGCGTGTATACTTATAGTACCGCCATATAGTCCGTCTTACTAGCAGCAGGGTTTTTACCTGCACGGTGGACCTCGGACTGCGAACGCACCTAGTTCCATTTCTTCTTGTACTTGGTGCGTTCCGCCAGTCCTTAACACACAGTACAATGAATAGCTTCTCCCAACCACTAACCATGAAGGGAGAAAAAGGTTTGGTGTTATGATTAGTGTTGAGCGATACCTTCCGATATCTATAAGTATCGGTATCGGATTATATTGGCCAATATTCGAAAAATATCGGATATCGCCTATACCGATACCCGCTTTAATGTTATCATTAAAAAAAGCAAGGCCAAGAAAGCAAAAATTCTGCTGGGGTATGTAAACTTTTGAGAAAAACTGTATATAATAGTTTATATTTCTGTTTACTATTTGTTTTGGGTATTGTTATTATTTGTTATTATTTATTGTTATAGCGCCATTTATTCCATGGCACTTTACATGTGAGGAGGGTTATACATAATAAAACAAGTACAATAATCTTAAACAATACAAGTCATAACTGGTACAGGAGGAGTGAGGACCCTGCCCGCGAAGGCTCACAATCTACAAGGGATGGGTGAGAATACAGTAGGTGAGGATAGAGCTGGTCATGCAGCGGTTTGGTCGATCGGTGGTTACTGCAGGTTGTAGGCTTGTCGGAAGAGGTGGGTCTTCAGGTTCTTTTTGAAGGTTTCGTTGGTAGGCGAGAGTCTGATGTGTTGTGGTAGAGGGTTCCAGAGTAGGGGTGATACGTGAGAGAAATCTTGTATACGATTGTGGGAAGAGGAGATAAGAGGGGAGTAGAGAAGGAGATCTTGTGAAGATCGGAGGTTGCATGTAGATAAGTACCGGGAGACGAGGTCACGGATGTATGGAGGAGACAGGCTGTGGATGGCTTTGTACGTCATGGTTAGGGTTTTGTACTGGAGTCTCTGGGTAATGGGGAGCCAGTGAAGGGATTGACGGAGGGGAGAGGCCGGGGAATAGCGGGGGGACAGGTTGATTAGTCGGGCAGCAGAGCTTAGAATAGATTGGAGGGGTGCAAGAGTGTTCAAGGGGAGGCCACAGAGCAGGAGGTTGCAGTAGTCAAGGCGAGAGATGATGAGGGCATGGACTAGGATTTTTGCAGATTCTTGGTTGAGGAATGAACGGATTCATGAAATATTTTTGAGTTGAAGATGGCAGGAAGTGGAAAGGGCTTGGATATGTGGTTTGAAGGAGAGATCAGCATCAAGGATTACCCCGAGGCAGCGAGCTTGTGGGACTGGAGAGAGTGGGCAGCCATTTACTGTAATGGTTAGGTTCATTGGGGGGTCGTGTGAGATGGGGGAAAGATGATGAATTCTGTTTTGTCCATGTTAAGTTTGAGAAATCTAGCGGAGAAGAAGGATGAAATAGTGGACAGACATTGAGGGATTCTGGTTAGTAGAGAGGTGATATCTGGTCCAGAGATGTCGATCTGTGTGTCATCAGCATAGAGGTGATACTGAAAGCCATGAGATTCTATGAGCTGTCCCAGGCCAAAGGTGTAAATCGAGAAGAGCAGGGGCCCAAGGACTGAACCTTGTGGGACTCCGACAGATAGGGGGCGAGGTGAGGAGGTGGTGTGTGAGTGGGAGACACTGAATGTCCGGTCTGTTAGGTATGATGAGATCCAGGATAGGGCCAAGTCTGTGATGCCAAGGGATGAGAGGGTCTGCAATAATAGGGAATGGTCCACTGTGTCAAAGGCAGCCGACAGTTCGAGTAGGAGGAGGACAGAGTAGTGTTGCTTGCTCTTGGCGGTTAAGAGGTCGTTGGTGACCTTAGTTAGGGCAGTTTCAGTGGAATGGTGTGACCGGAAGCCAGATTGTAAGCGGTCAAAGAGGGAGCTAGAAGAGAGATGGGAGGACAGTTCAAGGTAAACGTGTTGTTCCAGTAGTTTGGAGGCATAAGGGAGAAGTGATATAGGGCGATAGCTAGATACAGAGGATGGGTCAAGAGAGGGCTTTTTGAGGATAGGTGTGATGGAGGCATGTTTAAAGCTTGAGGGGAAAACACCAGTTGATAGTGATAGGTTGAAGAGATGGGTTAGGGTTGGGATGAAGACTGTGGTGAGGTTTGGGATGAGGTCGGATGGGAGCGGGTTAAGTGCACAGGTGGTGAAATGCGATCTTGAGAGTAGAGTGGAGAGTTGATCTTCTGTAATGGTGGAGAAGCTGGTTTTGGAGGTGGAGGGCTGGGAAGTCTGGAGGAAGGGCTCTGGGGGTTGTTGACCAAAACTGTCTCTGATGCTATCAATCTTCTGCTTGAAAAATGAGGCAAAGTCTTCAGCTGAGATAAGTGGGGAGGGAGGAGGTGCTGGGGGATGGAGGAGAGAATTGAAGGTGTTGAATAACTGTTTAGGGTTGTGAGACAAGGAGGATATGAGAGAAGAGAAGTAGGTTTGTTTAGCTGTGGCTAGTGTGGTCTTGAAAGTAGTGAGGGACTGTTTGAATGCGATGAAGTGCTCGTTGGAGTGGGATCTTTTCCATCTGCGCTCAGCAGCCCTGGTATCTCGCCTCAGTTCTTTGGTCAGGCTGGTGTGCCAGGGCTGTCTGTTGATTTTGCAAGCTTTGGTATGTGTAAGTGGGGCAGCAGATTCCAAAGCTACAGCTATTGTGGTGTTATATAGAGCGGCAGCATCATCCGCATTGTGTATGGATAAGGAGAGGGAGGAGGGATTCAGAGAATGAATGTAGGTCAAGATGTTTAAGATTTCTGCGAGGGTGTGAAAGTTTGTGGGGTGGGGATTGTAGACATGGAGTGGAGAGAGATGAGAATGTGAGAATGTTGTGGTCAGAGAGTGGAAGAGGTGAGTTAGAGAGGTTAGATAGGGAACAGAGGCGGGTGAAGATGAGGTCCAGTGTGTGACCGTCTTTGTGAGTGGCTGCAGAAGACCATTGAGTGGGTATTGTACAGTTATGTTATTTGTAATGTGTATAGTGTGCATTACATCAATATTTGCACACAATGGATTATATTCATGTTTTCCATGACTTTTATGTGTTTTCCGTTATGTCTTATGTGTACTGTGTATAGTGCAGTAAAATTCACACATAATGGGTGATTTTTACTTTCATATTTTTATGGTTAGCACTACATTTCTCCCCTTTACATTAACTGAAGCATTTCTCTCAAGTCGTTGCATGTCTAATGCATCCTTCGGGACCGTTGCATATGAATTAAACATCATATAACTTTCAGCAGTCACATACTTAATGTATTCAGCTGAATATCTGAGCAGTAACATAGGGTTGCTATTAACTTGAGGGCAAACGTACATCTACTGTAACTTTGAAGGCCACTTATTATTGATAATTTGTGAGACTTACTTCAGGGCTAAACTGTTAGTGAAAAAATTAATATAAATTTATTTAAATTGTTGCTAATTGTAAAAATTCAATGCAGATCAAAAGTAGGAAATTACACTTTATGCACATCACAGTACTGTGATAATGTGCAAGCAAGGGGGATTCTGTTTTTGTTGTTTTTGGATATTTTTTAGCATTTCACAGGTCTATCAAAAATACAGGACTAACAACAATGCCTGTTAACTATATAGGATGATTTGCATTTGATTGCTCAAAGAGGCACAGCAACAAAGTGAGCAATACCTCAACCATGGTGGCGTGTTACAGCCTAGAGTGTAAGAGGGTGAAACATCATACAGGAAGACACTAGTGGAAGAAATGGTTCATGGTGGGCTGGGGCCATTTTTGAGATTTTGAGCGGATAATTAGAAACTTTAGGTACCCCTAGATATTAGACTAAAGTTTTAACATGTTCTATTAGACGTTATTTTGCTATAAGGCAAAAAAATTATCGCTGACTATTTGTGCCATAATGGGAAAACATCTGTATTCAGAACTTCCAAAGAAATAAATGGAGAAATCAGATCGAGCACAGTCATACCTTATTACACAGAGTCTCGTGGTCAGTGAACCCTTGATCTAGAAATAAGGGTCAATCCAAGAGGTGACAGAACAAACCCAAAGCCCCCTCAAGCATCCGGGGCTCAAATGCAACTATTGTACGTCTTCTGCACCCCTTATGCTAGTCTACTGAGACCTGCTTCTAGCTACAATGGAAACAATATATTTTTCAGGCATTTCCAATGTAATATTGATAATATGATTTGAAGAAAAAAGAAAACTTTAGAACATGGTCCTGTGAACACATATGAGCACATTTATCCATACGGCCTAATTCTTAGTACAAACACATGTTACTAGACTGTCTTAAAATACACCAAATTTATCAAAGTGGTTCATACTGTTTGTGGTTCATGTAATCTAGTAATATGCACCATAATTCTGGCGCATTTTTTGGCACGCACTCACTCTTTTCTGATAAATGACAGCCCTTTTCAACAGGATGACAACTCAATTGTTGGGTAAGGCTCAGAAAGTGTCTAAAATACATAATGGCTATGTGCACATTTCTTTGTTTTCAGGTGAATTCCATCTGTAATAAGCCTGAAAACCACCTAAATACCCAATAAAATGTGGACATAATTCACAGCAATGTAAAAACAACACTGACGGGCATATGTTAGGTATTTTATTAATTCAGGTTTTATAAATGTAGAGGAAAAAATTCCAGCATCCACCATGATATGAAATATCACAAAAATGACTTTTAATTATGATGCTTGAAATATAAAAGAACAAATTATGTCAATAAAAACAGGTGACTAAAGAAAAAAGGGGGGGGGGGCACAAAGGTCTACGCATTTCGAGCTGACAGTTCTTGATCCTTTTAAAAACTGCTTCGTTTAACTCCTTAAGAAATAAAAAAGTCCTCTAAGAACTTCTCAAAAAAGAAGTGCTTCCTGAAACTATTTCCACTAGAAAACTCTTAGTTTTAGACCTCCTCAAAAAACATATACCCTGAATATATAATATACTACGAGTCATGAATGACATTTTTTGGCTAGAATTTCGACTCATTTCACTTGATCAAGTCTCTCCCATTGCATGTTAAAAGAGAACTAGTGATCATGTTTTCTCTTTCTAGACTCTAGAGTGGCAAAGAAAAGGTTGATGGTTGGGTTGTTCAAGCATGCCCACAAGACTATAGGACATATAAAGCAGATATTATTGGGTAAAATTTGGAGATTAAATGAAGGTCTTTATTGGACGAACAACTTGGTGTCCAGGGAACCCTGATGACAGGATCTTAATGTTATAACTGAAACTTACCACCGACCTGGAAAAGTCTGACTGACAAATGTAACGTTCCACTGATTGAAAACATACCAAAAGTCCTGGTAACTTGCCAGTCTATCAACGCTTGCTTGGATTGCATTGATAGGAAATAGGGGGGAATTAAAGGTTATTATTATTAAGAAATATGGAAGCGCAGCTGCATTGTACATCAATTTGTTGGATTATCATGAAACATCATCGACCTTCACAGTCATTGGTAAAGCTAGAATGCGGGATCATAGCAAGGTATACTATATCAACGTTAGCATTTTAATAGCTCTTTAATTTTATAGCCAAATGTTAAACCTTTTGTGTAGTATTTTTGGCAGAGGACCCAGCACATTCTGTATGATACGGCCAGCATAAACTCTGCGTTCTGGAAAATATAAGTTCCCAGTGGTACTGCACAGGCATGTTTAATACAGATGGACTGAGCTTTTGTTTCCAAAAGGAAATGGTTCTGCTTCTCATGTGAAATATTAAACACATTTCCTAACGTTACAAGTATTCAAGGAGAGTTAACCATTTTCTAACTGAAATTTTAAATTCAGCACTCAGACGATGATACTGAGTGTATATTCTATATATCAATGTGCAGGAAGTTTATACTAACTATACTGCGGAAACACATAAAAAATATGAAAAATCTGTTACTGGACAGCTCTCATCAATTAGATGACCACTCAAGTTCGCAATACATTTTGGGTGTAGATGACTGGATCCATAGATGTAATATTGATGGTTATCCCCTCCAGTTCACACAATTTATTACCTTCATTCACGATTGTCTATGAATTATTTAATTATTATATGAGTATATTGCTAATGCTGAAATTAGATATTCACATTTTTTAATTTCTTCACATTACTTCTTAAAGTGGACTTTAAGGTCAAAAGTGATCAGATTTTGCTCCTATGTTATGTTACGCCACTTTCTCATACTTACCTGTCTGGCGCGCTCCCGATGCTCCTTCCTGCTCTCCATCTTCCAGCTTCTCCGGCGCTCGTCCATTCTGTGGGCCGCGCATGCACAGATGCGCTCCTTTCGTCGCTGGGGCTTCTGGGAGGTCGTGACCCGGCGGCTCCGCCTCCAATATGGCGGCGCCCGTTGGTTACTTCTTCCCAGCGCCTGCCCTGCTCAGACGCCTTTGCATCTATTGTGTTTGCTGGTTTTTGCCAGCATCTCCGTAGGTTCTTTGGCTCCGGTCCCTGCATCCTTGCTGTGACACTTGGTAACCCCTGTCCTGTGTTCCTGCCATTCTAGCCAGTCCCGTGTTCCTGACGTTCCTGTCAGTCCTGCCATTCCTGCTGTGTCTTCCTGTCCAGTGTTCCTGCCATTCCTGTCAGTCCTGCCGTTCCTGCCGTGTCTTCCAGTCCAGTGTTCCTGCCGTTCCTGTCAGTCCTGCCGTTCCTGCCGTGTCTTCCAGTCCAGTGTTCCTGCCATTCCTGTCAGTCCTGCCGTTCCTGCCGTGTCTTCCAGTCCAGTGTTCCTGCCATTCCTGACAGTCCTGCCTTGTCTGAAGAGTAACAGCACATTCAAAGAGTTGATAATGATGACAAGTTACAAAGCATGAAAATCAGGGTAGTTCTTAAACACGCTTGACTGGTTTGTGCACCAAAAGCAGTTTTGACTTAGAGTAGGGTATGATGGAGGCAAAACTATGCTTTCATTCTGGTGTTTTGTCAAGTGACAAGTACGGTTTTAGGGTGCCAACCTCCGCGATAAGGTAGGGTGAGAAAGGGAGAGTTCACCCCCTCACCTAGTTTATCTCTATCCTTTTTAGTATTGCTAAGATTGTGTTATTCTCCTGACCCTACTGTATGGGTAATTTTGCCTTAAGAGTATTAAAAGTTATATTTTAGGGGTATTATTTTTGTGTTGGTTTAAATGAAGGGACAAGTACACATAATACAAAGCTCAAATTAGCCAGTATGGTACACTACAATGATATTGTAACTTGTAGGTGGTGCTCTCATAGGTGGCTCCTGGGCACTTAAAAAAAAACAAGTAATATACAGTATTAAAATTTGGCTCTTGCTACTTATGTTCGTTGGAAAAATAAGTATGATGTAAAATTTCCATCTAAATCTTTGTGCTATTCACGGTATAATGTATATTTGTAGCTGATTAGTAATGCACAAGGTAATGCTAGCATGATCTGAGAATGGGCAACATCAAAAGCAGAATCAAAGAGATGTTTTCCCTCACAGTGGGTCTTTTGATGAAGTGCTAGACTTGCAGACTGTGGTACATTTACTCTGTCACTCTCCTGTGCAGATCCAATAAATTAAATTAATAATGTATAATACACATGCAATACAAGCAAATAAGTAGAAATAAAATGATGAATGTTATAATTATGGAAGAGACGTGTTGTGTTTAATAGAAGGGGTCGATCGGTTTGAAAATCACGTTTGCTGGACTTTCCCCAAAAATGTAAATTTTAACACTGCAAAGTCTCTCATTACTCAGGTATGCTCAGCACTTTTGAAAGTAAGGACTTCTCAACATGTAGGGAAAGAATAATCCCTTTTTGGGGATCTGCAAAAGTTTTGCTCTTCCCAAAATGATTAACCAATTACAAAGATTAAACCCAAATCCCACCTGCACGTACAATATATCACTATTGTGCAGCAAGCTGCAAATAACAATGCACAGTCTGCCTTTGTGTGTTAGGTAAATGACAATAAATAGGAAAAGTAAATGCGCTAACATGCACAGTTGTTATGTTAAAATAATTAGATCAATAGGAGACTAATAATCTGGACTACAATTAACGGTAAGTAAAAACATCTGCCCACCTTCTGGTTTGTAAAATTGTAGATGAACTGGAGGACACTGCAAAGATTCCCTGGATATCTGGGTTGCAGTTAAGTAGGGTAAATCCTTGATCCAAAGTCATACACTGTAATGTCCACATTGTCCCCGGCACTCTGGCCACAGAACTTACTGAGACACTGGACACAAATCTGCCGCATTAGCTGTGGACTCACGCGTGAGCAATAAAAGATAACTGTTGTTTCCTGGATACACCTACGGTAATTATTCTGGTGCAACAGCCAGCAATATTGTTCTGGTGCACATTAGTTGTTAAATCAGGCAATTAAAAAAGTTGTAAAACCTTACGTTTTTAAAAAAATGGCAACAGTGCGCAGTATAGTCATGGGTTGTACTGTTGATAAATTGGTTTGTTAAAATGGGTATTCAAATAGTCTTCAGTCACTGTTCAGTACATGGTGACCTGTAACCATGCCCTGAAGCTGACTGAAAGCCATGCCAGTGGTGCATCAGTACAGAGCTGGCTGTCATTTAGTGCCGAGGCATGATTACAGCCGTCCCTCACTATGTGCGGTGACTGAAAGCACGCCGGCTGTGGCTCTATGACTGACAGCCAGAGGCAGCCAGATGGAATAAAGTTAATTTCCTCCCGGTAGTCGGGCTTTAAGTGTGATGGCCACACAGCTTTTGAATGCTATTAACCTGACGATTAACCCCATAACTGCAGGTTGATAGTGTTTGGAGACATGACAGATACCCTGCCTTATACGGTAAATGTAAAGGGGTTAATAGCCTTCTGAAATTTTCTGAGGGAAGTGGAGGGATAAGGAAAAGAAATCCTGCACACAATGCCCTCCTAGTCGCCCCGCCTCCTCCACACACATGACAGTTCTGTTCTGCAATGACTTATATACTTTTCCCTCTGAAATCTGCATTGCTGAATTCCCCCGATAAAGGACTAAAGCTATAGGCGTCAAACTTCATGAGTATAGAAACTGGCTCATGGTTAAATTGATTTATGGATTTATTCTGGGGGTTTATACGCCATGACAGTGATGGAATGTAAGAATAGATTAATGAGGACAGATCATGTGCCGCGTCTCTCCGCCACATAATGACTGGAGCGGTGACTGCTAATGCCGTGCGGCTTATGCTTCTGCCTTTGGCAACATAATTCCCCGCTCTCATTTCCCTCCCTCTGCTCTTTCTATTCAAGCCTTTTTATAGGATTTTATTCTCTTGCTCGGTACGGCTTGTTTTTTCCACAGAATTTGTTTTCCGCTTGTCTGTGACATTGCATAACAGCAATTTATTGCAAGCGGATGGGCAAGAAGAGGGAGAATTAACATTCTGTGGGGATGATCAATGAGCATAGCAATAGAATGTAATTCAGGCTCGTGGAATGGCGTAAGGAGGTGCCCTCATGGTATATGTGATGTTGCTGAGGTAACGTAGTCAGAGGTTGCAACTGCATAATCACTTATGTATGCACATAATGGCGATCTGCCTGCAGTACATATAATCCATACAGAGCTGCCTCTATTCCTTGCTGTGCCAGCAGTGAGTTTATATGGATGTGTATAGGATATGCCCTCGTTTTCTCGCTGCTGTGTTTTGTGTGCATACCCTCCATCCTCTAAGTCCACGGCACGCTTCCCCCTCCCCCCTTTCCTGGCGTTGTTACCAGCCAGATTTCTAATTTCATAAGCGTGGCTGCAGCTGCTCCTCCTAAGCCAGACAGGCTCTCCATATAATAAAATCAAATTAGCTCTGCAAGCTTTAACCTACAGTGGCTCCATCGTAATTGCAGAAACAAAGGCGACACATTCAATGTCAAATATCGAGGTTGTGTGTTAATGTCAAGCCCCAGGATAATTAATACTGTGCGTCTATAAAATAATTGAAGTGGATATTTTGTGGGCAATCTCTAAACTGCCTTTAAGGCTCTTTTACACGTCAGTGTCTCCGGTACATGTGGTGACAGTTTTCGTATGTACCAGAGACACTTGCTTACGTAGACCCATTCAAGTGAATGTGTCTTTGTACATTTCAGTGTGTTTCCACAGATCGTGTGTCTGTTTTTTAACAGCAGCATAGGCTGTAAAATGTCCCGCACACGTGCACACAGATGACACATAGATGACATTTGTTTGTCATCAGTGTGACACGTTTCTGCGCCTGGGAAGTGGCGGTACTGTTACTGCTGTTCCCGGGATCAACATGAGTAGGGGAGAATGTTGAGAGCTGTATTCAACTGATAACAGCATGATATGTAGGCTGATAGGGCTACTACTCCCATCAGCCTTTATTTGCTGCTGCTAATAACAAAGAAAGAAGGCGATGGCTGATGGGAGTATTCATCTGTCGCCCCCTGCACTATAAGCAAATAAATAAATAAAAAACCTGAGTGGGCTCCTCTGTATTTTTGATAACCAGCCAGGAAAAACTGACAGCTGAGGGCTGCAACCCTCAGCTGGCAGCGTTAGCAAGGCTGGTTATCAAGAAAAGAGGGGTTCCCACTCTGTTTTTTTTTAACTTATTTAAATAATTAATTAAAAAAAACTGTGTGGGGTCCAACCATTTTTTACAACCAGCATTGTTAAAGCAGACAGCTGGGGGCTGGTATTCTCAGGCTGGTAAGGGGCCATTGATATTGCCCCTTCAGCCTAAAAATAGCAGCCTGCAGCTTCCCAGCAGAAACAAATCTATTAGATGCGCCAATTCTGGTGCTTTACCCTGCTCTTCTCACTTGCCCAGTGGCAGTGGAAAGTAGGGTTCATATTTGTGGGGTTGATGTCACCTTTGTTTTGTTCTGTGACAATCTATAAGACTCCTCTCCATTACTAATCCTGTAGTTGTAATGTAAATAAGCACAGGTATAAAGTCTTTTATTTGAAATAAAAACAAAACACTCTTTTCCTTTTTTATTTAAACACAGTTATCCTCACCTAACGTCCATTCCATTGAATCTCAGAAATAAAAAACAACCATATCCCTCACCTATTCGTCGTTCTGCCCCACGCAGTAATCCAACCTGGAAGGTGCCAAGATGCGACCGTCCAGGCTGAGAAACACTGATGAATTAGCTGTCGATGCAGCATCATTGACCAGCAGTGAACTCATCACTGTGAGAAAAAGTCTGTGAGTTCACCACAGATTAACATGAGAAATTTCTCACGGTGATCTGCGGTGAACTCACTGAGCTGAACTGTATTGAACTCACTGACTTTTTCTCACGGTGCTGAGGTTACCATAGTTCAGCCCACCTGGGAATGGAGCCTCGGTGACCCATGGTCACCACTTCTCACTGATGCTGCGCTCACAGGAGCTCATTCATCAGTGGCTCTCAGCCTGAATGGTCGCATCTTGGCATCGTCCAGGTTGAAAACTTTTTTCCCCAGACATGGATTATGGCATGGAGGTTCCGTAAAGCATCTTAAACCATAAGTACCCCCCTTTTCTTGCTATCATCATGATATTTACTATATGTTGCTATTGTTTATGAACAAATTATTGCTCTTTTTTGTACTTGCTTATATATCATATTAGGCTACCCTTCAACTATTGGGTTCAATATTAGGGACTTTTATAGGGTCAGCCATCGCGGAGTGGGGGCACCAATTCCGCTGACAAGTAGGAATTATAAGCAGGGAACAGCATAGTGAAGTATTTTTCTACCATACACACGTCACTTTTATCAGTGCAATAGTGTTCTCTTTTTCTAGCACCTTTCCAGATCTACTTTTTGTCTGTATCATCAGTCCTCTTACAGAATTCCCTATCCTCCTTTTCTTTATGTTTTTGATTGGCTGTCTCATCACCATAGGGATATCTGGGACATCTAGGGAGAGCCACCGAGGAGCGGGGCACCATACTCATATATTGCATAGGATGCCAACCTCCGCTGAAAGGCAGGTTGTGAGGATAGATTTGTTGGTGCAGGGTGTTTTTAGTATGCACGGTTGCTTGCATGGTGGATGTTTTATATTTAATAACATTTAATAAAAGGTATATTTTAATTATCTAGTATTGTAGAGTCCCCTGTTTGTTAGCTCAGTTGATTTACAATCCCTACTAGTTATTGTTTATTAACAATTACTCGATTTATTTCTGTTTTATTACAGGAGATGAGGGCTTCAATGGAAAGGACGTTAGGTGAGTATAACTGTTATTTCAAATAAAAAGGAAAAGTGTGTTTTGTTTTTATTTCAAATACAAGTCATTATTCTTTGCTGTGTGTTTATATACAATATAACTATAGGATTACTAATGAATAGCGGTCTTATAGATGCCTCTCCATTATTCATTTGTGAGCTTGATGTCACTGGACAATGCAAAGGTTACATCAACCCTGCAGATATGAACCCCACTTGCCACTGCTACAGGGCAAGCAGGAAGTGCCGGGCAAAGCGCCAGAATTGGCACATCTAATAGATGTGCCTTTTCTGAGAGGCTGTGTACTGCTGTTTTTAAACTGGGGGGAGAGGCGATATCGATGGCCTCTTACCAGTCTGAGAATACCAGCCCCCAGCTGTCTGCTTTAGCAAGGCTGGTTGTCAAAATTGGGGGGGGGGACCTCACGCCAATTGTTTAAATCATTTATTTAAATCATTTTAAAAAATGCATCAGGACCCTTCTATTCTTGATAACCAGCCTTGTGAACACAGCGCCTGAGGAAGCTAATGTGAAACACGCATTGAGACTGTGGGCGCTGCACTACATGAAGAGCATTTATGGGTAAAAGTGAAATTATCAATGTTTAATGTAGCTGTGTTATAGGGCTGTTGGACCTTACATCCACTTGGAGTTAGAACATATTATCTATACAGTCCTTATGTATTACTGGGTCTAGCCCTACCGCAATTAAACACCTGATGGTTTACCACATTTAAGCCCTGGCACTTTATGTATTTATGTATGAATTCGATACTCTTCCTACCCAGTTACAACATTTGGTGTATGCGTGTATTTACCTGAGTCCTTGTTCTATTTGACTTGTTTGGATAGAGGAATTTGATATTTTTATCCTTAATTGTCTGCCTTTAGTATTTAATAAAGTTGGTATATTTCATTCTTGGACCATGTGCTCCATGTTCTTAGTTCTCCTGTATAGGAGTGTCCATGTACATTGATTGAGGGGCCCTGTGTACGGAGGCACAAGGTCCCATTTGCACTTTTTGAAGATACTGTCTCTTCTTTCTCCACCAGGACTGATCGTTAACTCTCAATTATTGGTTAAAATCTGCATTTAGTGATAGAGGACAGGTGACGCTCTTACAATTTTGATTGAGAAGGGAGATGGGATGAGGAGCCAGTGGCAGATGCAGACAATCTGCTGCAAGTTCTCCTGAAATGACAGTTACAGTTCTCCATAGAACTTTATGAGCAACAACTGCCTATCTCACTAATGGGAAAATCTGTGTTCACTGAAGAGAGCTTTTACCCATGAATTGAGAATTTTGAGACTGATTGATCAGTCCAGGACGGGAAGGAAATTTATTTCTCCAACAAGAAAATTATAAAGTTTCTTATTTCCATGTGTACTCTTTGATTTATGAAAAAAAAATCAATTTAATTCTTTAAAGAAGTTGTTCACTTCTCAATCGCTATATTTCCCCCCATATAAAATAATAACAGCTATGCTCACCTCTTTTGAGGGTGTTGTTCCAGCGGTGTCGGCGCCTGCTCTCAGGGCTCACCTGACAGTGTTATGTCACGAGAGCCCTGCAGACAATAAGCAAACGCTTCACTCTCACATCCATAGGATGTAAATGACATCCAGAGTAAATCAGAGAGTAAATCAGATATCATTTCTTGGTTTCAATTTGGTTTGAAGGAAGTGATCATCAAGTAGGTGCTGATTAACAGCAGCGCACGAGAGACATAGCAATGTTATGTGAGCCCTGGGAGAGCAGGCCACGACGTTGCTGGATTGGCGCCAGTATAGCTGTTATTAGCCTCCATGAGGGAAATATAGTGATTGAGAAGGGGGTGTTCGAGTAGTGGACAGCCCCCTTAAAATGAATCATTTATACCATGATTTCCATACATTGCAGACATTGCTCATTTTATAGAGTATGTGTGATGGATCCACATTTTGCTGATAAGACTAGTTGAATATGTTTTGGGAACAAGAGTCTGATTCCTGTTTTTTTGTAATGTTCTTATTTTTTTTCCATTGCTGATTGCAGATACAACTTTTTAACCTTTTTTAACCTTTCATCTGTTCCTGGTTAAAATGTCTTCAGCATGACTATGTACTGTATATGCATGCCATTATCTTCTTTCTTGTTCTGCGGCTCTTTTAGTTCTCACCTCCCCCTTTTTGGCAGAGTGTTCTCAGCTCTGAATCACATAGCTCCCTTGATGCCTAATGTGCTATACTGCAAAACTGCTGATAGATTTGCACTGAACACACATATGTTAAATAATATTAACACGCTGTCTTAAAGGGATTCTGCTTATTTAAAAGGTAGTCTGCCAGAACACAATGCTTGGTTCAGTGCACCTTCCTACCTACTTGTTTTACATCTAAAGTATATCTAAGTCCTCTTCCTCGATTGATATCTCTGATGTTAAAGTCAGAGAAGCATGGAGATAGTTGGAAAACAAATAGGTGGGCAGGTGCACTGAACAATGCTAGGCTGCATGTTGCTTTTGCTACCATGGCCTACAGGATCTCCTGACTTGTCTCCAATTAAGAACATCTGGGGCGTCATTGGTCCCAGTTGTAAAGGCAAATGCAAAGGACCTGCCAGCAGAGGATCTTGATGATGTGCATGTCCTAGCACATTCAGCTTCTCAGAACATTCCTCAGACAACCATTAATGAGCTCAATGATTGGAGCCAACATGTGTAAGTTCGTGTACTTCTGTGTATGTCACTCATACTCAATACTGAACAAATTGGTGTGTTTTGACAATTTTGTTTCCATTTTTTGTCAATTGCAAATGATTAATATGTTTATTGCTAGTATTTCCGTAATTTTATGACTTTCCCTTCTTGGTGTGAGCTGGGATGGGATGATCCAGAGAACTATAGTCATTGCCGTATGTGAAGTCTGGAAGAAATTTTTCCCCGAATATGGGCTGTTCCATGCTGTTTTGGTAGGGCCGGGGAAGCTCAATGGGAATAACCCTTTAACTCTTCCATATACGTATGAGAATAGAAGAACTTGATGATCACATTGGTACTCGCTAATCATCTAATGTATATAGCGACCTCTCAACACTACACTAACAAAGGATGTCAGAGAGAAAAGAAACATTGGATTTCAGTTCTCGATGTTTGTGAATACGTGGGAGATAAACATCTACCAGAGATGTCTGGCAGCGGCTAACTTGGATTGCCATTGAATGGCCACATTTATATCATTTTACAGCTACTTAATTGGTTGCCTAACATTAACATGTTGCTCCTCCACATCAGAAGTACTTACCAATAATAGTTTTGGTATTAAGATTGCTTAAATGTCTGGCAGACACACTCGGGTGATCCATGTGCCATTTTGATTCTTTTCATCTCTGTTTGGATCTCCTTGGAGAGCAAAGAACGAGACATACTGATACTTAGAAAGTCAATGGAGAGCCTACCAGAGCAGAATAGAAACAAGGGCCCATGGTACGGAAGTGAATGCTTGTGTTCCTTCATTTTTACAATTGGTGGGTTCTCAGGACCCAAACTCTCATCAAAACAGTGAATTGTTAGAGGTTTGTTGACCCTTTAAATAGTTGACTCCTGTCCAGGGAATAACTTAGTCACCTATTCAATATTTTTTTTATACTAGTTCTTCCAGTAAGAGTGAATGGTATTCGAGTAAGAGTATAAAGAAGAATGTTGCTTGGTCTTTCTGTCTGATTTCATGGAGAAGCGGCTGCGATGCCATCAGCAGGAGACACAAAATCATTCAGGAAATATGGGTCAAGTCTAACAAGCTTAGCCAGACGGCAATCTCTCTAAGAATATAAGACTTCTTATCTGTGTTTTGTGTAATACAATGCAGGACACAGAGGCAGCCGCGTAATTAAAACCTCCACACGCCAACAATTTGAAGAAAACATTTTATTTATTTTTTTTTTCCCAAAGAAAGAAAGCAATATAAAAAACAGAGTATAAAACTTGCATGTAATGCAGTGACATGGGTCTATATGGATACAGGGAGGGGAATAAGCATATATATATATTTTTTATATAATATGTAGGTATAATTCAGTATTAGACACAAAAAGGACAGATGCATTTCAACTCATGTACATTGATATCACAAACCACACAGAAAGATAGGAGAATATTAAATACTGCTGTCCACAAGTTAGCTACAAGGATGAGAAAAGCACTTAATTCTTACAAGACAATAGCATTTTCTACAATGACATAACCTTCTGATTCTTCAATAGAAAGGAAAAAAAATAGCAAAAATGTATCTACCGCTAAAAGACTCACATGACTGCATTAGTTAATAGTATTACAAGCAGCGGGAATGGTTACTATTACAAGAGAGATTAGGGGGAGGGTCATGAATAATTGTGTTTGTTCCCAAAAATTCTAGCTTGATATTCAGTTTTGTAGGTCACCGTTGACATAAGTAGACTTAGTGATGGAGATCCTAGCCAAAAAAAACATGATTTTCTTCTACTGAATGACTATACTATTATATCAGAGGAGAAACATCATCATCATTTATGATCCAAAAAACTCGAACAGTCATTTTTTTTATAAGTTCCTTTTGGATTTCTAGGCTTATAACCAGAAATGATAGCCCATGATGTTTGGCGTTGATGTGATTTTACTCATATAGGCAAATGTTCTCAAAAATTCTGTAAGTGGACCAATCTGTACATCCATCTTCTGGGTTGCACTAGAATATTTAATACATTGTGGCTGTCAAACCTTAAGTTGGTTAGATCCAAAATTAAAAATTTGCCAAGGATTATATCTAGGCCATGCGTGGCTCTAAAGAAAGGCCTTATGTCTATTATGCCTAATGTAGGAAAATATTACACAATTGTTTTATTAAAAAATAGGGTTTCTCCTCTAATCAATTAATTTTTGTAACTGTACATAATTAAAAAACGTTGATGAACTTTATTTTATGTTACGATTATTAGAATCTGTTCTTTGTGTCTTTTTTTTCTTTTTACCAGTTTTTAAGCATCGTCTACCATGTAGCTGATGGTGCTTAGTACTTTTATTTTAATGATGGTTGACTTCAGCCTCGGAAATGTTTGTATCATTTTTATATCATTGTTATCAAATGAAGAAAAATGTCATTTATGTACAAGTTAGAATTTTAATATTCTTGGCAAGTATGTATGTGTCATAACTTCCTCCCCGGTGAATCTACAGTTGTTACCCTACACATCTTGACCTGCCCTAGACAGGTTTACCATTACCATTCTATATAAAGAATGAATATCCCCCATGCTGATTACATGCAACAAATTCCCTAAGTCTGGTGGAGTTGCAGACAATTTGTGAAAATTAGACATGCATTTTTCTTTGTGCAGAAGTGTAAAAAGTCCATCTTGTCACGAAACAAAATAGAGCTTTACGTTAGTGTTTCATGTACATTACATTATGTGAATAATCTTACTCCATAATCAGGGGGGGAAACAAAAATCTCCAACATAATCTTCTCATAGAAAATGAACAAAAACATCAATAAGTACAGTATTGAAATAAGTACTGCACAAGACCATTGACACTCTTTGTAAGTAGTAGTTGTACAATCACTACATGTATATTTAGCATTTTTTACATACTTTAGGAAATAAAAAGTTGCGTAACTTTTTTTTTTTTACGTCACGCATCGGATGCAACAATTTTGTGAACTGAAACAAGATTCGTGAGAATTTGACCTGTTAAGTAACATCAGTAGTATATAGCCATTTTCGCCCCGTGCGTAACAAACTTCTCAACAAATACTCCTCGGTCATATTCTAAAGAATGGTGTTGAGTCTACAAAATTTGCTGCTTTCGTGTTAATATCCTTACTATCCAGTTTTTTTTAGGCTCAATTAATATTTTGTTTCATTCAGGTCACACATTTCCGCTTACCCAGGTTTTGGAGCCGTACAATTCTTTTATATTTTTCTTTGATTACTGTCAATAGATAGTCAAAAAAAATGGAATATGGGTAGAAAGCCGAGAATTGCCCTGGTACACCTGAATGTTCATAAATTATAAATAACTACTTTGCTGGAATTATATACAATGGAAAAAGCTCCACAAGGTGTCGGTGTGGAAGCAAATCAAATTTTAACAGCTTGTAAAAAGAGTGCATATCATCGTGAAATTATCCTGCACTAATACAAAATCTTAGCTAATATTGACAGGGCACTTGTTTCCAAGGCTAAGAATGATGTCCTCATTATCAGAGCTGGAAGCAATAAATGTACCGATGGAGGGGATGTTCTGCGCCCAGCTCTAACAATGATACATTCAAGCCATTGATATTCTTATGCGTCCAAAGATGACATTCAGCATTGCCCTAATATCTTATGTTTTTCACATAGGGAAGTGTTCAAATAATTCTGCCCTGTTGGTGTAAGCAAACTCTTTCATAGCGTTGGTTACTTCTTATCCTTCTTGCCAGATTTCTTCTTGTTACCTCCGCCCTTTCCGTCACGTTTTCCTCCAGCGTTGGTTGGTGTCAAAGTACTTCCTGGTATGTAGACATTTTGTCTGTAGTCAGGGACATGCTGCAGGGTGAACTGTGGTCCATAGCGAGCACTGAGGCCCATGGTGCCTGTTCCTCCTCCGAGGCCTGAAGTTCCTTCAGCGGCTTCTGTAAGGTACAATCAAAAGCACTAGTGTTAGCTTAACATTACATCATATTTTTTCAGTTATTACACATGGAACATTTATGGGCATTAATTAGAAATCATTAGGAAAAATATTGCATCAGTGTTAATATGTTTCCTGAAAGGATTTGATATTTGTAGAGGTGTTCAGACATCCATATTATGAAAGAGCCTTTTCACTCAATTTTTTAGTCTTGATTTTTGGATCTAAGGCTCCACCAGGTTACATCTGTAAAGGACACACATGCATAATCCTACACAATAGAGTCCTAGTATGATGGCCTTCACAATCTCAGGTCAGGTCAAGTTAAGCAATTTAAATAAAATTGTATATTAAAAGGAACCTGTCACAATGAACATGTAGCCCAATTTGCAGGCTTCGGTGTTATAGAGCAGGGGGAAGCTGAGCTGATGTGCCATTTTTTTCAATATGACCTATATTTTCAGAATTTAAATCTCTACTTTTTGGGATTTTGGTCCAGTGGGCAGTCTATGAGTGACTGGAAGTTTTTTTTGTCTAAGTGAGCGTACAGACAGAGCTGTCAGTCACTGATGGGACCACACACTGGACCAAAAAACCCACAAAGAGCAAGGGTAAAATGATGAAACCACAGGTTATACAGAATTTTTTTCTCACTAAACTATATATCAATCTGCTCAGCTCCCCATGCTCTATAATATTGTGCCTAAAGATTGGACTGCATTTTCATGGTGGCAAGTTCACTTTAATTACAAATGTTCCTCTTTTCTCCCAATAAAATGTATACATTGCTTTAAATCTGCCAAAAAGTTTACTAATCTTTTGTGCCCTTTTCTTATGTTAGAGTTGGCAAATTCCCTGGTTTCCTAATGAAGATCGTGTAAATTGTAACAGAACCTTTGCTCTGCTTTGTTAATGGAGGTCCCTTAGGCATTTTTTTCTGAACAGTGAAGCCTGTGGGGACCAGGAAACTACCACACCACCGATTCACCTGAATGGAGATGTGGGTGCTCCGCTGTGCTCGAGAAATGTCAAAGGGAGCTCTGCCATTCTATTCTCAGAATTGTATCCGCTATGGAGGTTTTCAGCCACAATCAGACGTCAGTGATTTTTTTTCTTGTAAACATAAAAGCTACAGATTTTCATCAGTATTTTTGGATAAGATTTTGATCAGTATTTCGTCAGTATGACAGTTTTTGCCATCAGAGATTAATGAGGTTTTTTGGATGCAGCTTCGCCTATCTATTATTTTGGTGGATTCATTATATATCTTGTTACATATGTATTTTAACTAAGCTTACAGTACTTAAAGAGGAGCAGTCACCAGGTGAAGAGTGGCTAGTTTTTGCTCTAATTTTATTTCCGCTGAATATTTCCGCTGAACCCCTGAGTAGGCTTGAGCGAAACGGATCGGACAAATTCAAAAGTCGCCGACTTTTAGCAAAGACGGGTTTCATGAAACCCGACAAGATCCTAGTGTGGGATCGGCCATGCGGTCGGCGATCTTCGAGCCAAAGTCGCATTTCGTTTGATGCGTTTGGCGCCATTTTTTCAGCCAATGAAGGAGCATGGGCAGAGTGATGACATAGGTCTTAGGGGCGTGCATGCCTATCGCCATCTTCTCGCTTGTGCGCTGTAGCGATTTGCAATGTGTAACACCAGCTTTTCTGTTCAGGGACAGAGAGAGAGAGAGAGAGAGAGAGACAGAGATTTGACTTTGCATTGGGTTTTGTGTTTCGGTCGATCCCCCCGACTTTTTGCGATAATCGGCCGATTTCACTCGACTCGACTTTTGAGATAGTCAGGTTTCACGAAACCCGACTCGACCCTAAAAAAGTAAGAGTCACTCAACCCTACCCCTGAGTATTCTGCCATATGGTTTCATAGATATAGGCCTTTTTATTTTGTGCTAATTTTGCTGGTCTTTACTAAGAGGTGTTGCTCGTAGAGCAGACTAAAGACATGCCCCAGAGGTTCCTGTGAGCCATACTT
Organism: Ranitomeya imitator; assembly: GCF_032444005.1. Taxonomy (NCBI): domain Eukaryota; kingdom Metazoa; phylum Chordata; class Amphibia; order Anura; family Dendrobatidae; genus Ranitomeya; species Ranitomeya imitator. The sequence continues at coordinate 54,236,326 of NC_091285.1, forward strand.
CCTTGTAATAACCAGCAAAATTAGCACTAAATATAAGGGCTTATATCACTGGAACAGTAATATATAAAATGGAAAACTCAGGGGAGCAGTTGGGAGGATATAAACGCAAAAACTGGCCACTTTTAGCCTGGTGACAGGACCTCTTTAAGGAACTGGGAATTTTTCATATTAGCTTTTTCTTCTCCTTGTACCAAGAGCCACAAGTTTATTATTCTTCCCTGACTGTACTTTTTTGAAGGATGCCATTCATTTCACCATAAAATGCACTGGAAAACTTGAAAAAAATTGAAATATGGGGAAATTGCGAAAAAAAGACAAAATTTTATTTTTGTGGGAGGGAGGGGAGTGACCTGACAACATGATCTTTCAGGTCAATAAGATTATGTCAATTGGCCATTTTTATGCGCTAAACGCTCTCATTTTTCATATTTCTAGTGCAGTAATGCAGTTCAAATTTCATGTTTCAAGTTTGCATGTTCTAGCGCTGCAGTGTGCTGCCTTATTTACTTAACTATATACGAGTTGGCGACTCTAGGTTCAGCACCTGTTCACACTTAGTCTATGTTTGGATGTGCCGGTCAAGTTTTTAAAATGTATTCTTTAGCCTTCTGATAGTGCACTCCGCCTCCTAGCCACAGGTGTTTCAATTACAGCAGGTCCAATACCCCTCCACAGAGAGAGAGAATTTTAGTCTAGGAAGAGGTTCCACATGTACCCATTCAGATGGAGACGTTTATTCTCAGCGAGGTAAGGCAAGTGTAGGACCTGGTATAAGAGAGATGCCGTAAAGGGGCTACCAGGTACACATAAAATTGGTCATTTTTATGCGCTAAACGCTCTCATTTTTCATATTTCTAGTGCAGTAATGCAGTTCAAATTTCATGTTTCAAGTTTGCATGTTCTAGCGCTGCAGTGTGCTGCCTTATTTACTTAACTATATACGAGTTGGGACTCTAGGTTCAGCACCTGTTCACACTTAGTCTATGTTTGGATGTGCCGGTCAGGTTTTTGAAAGGTATTCTTTAGCCTTCTGATCGTGCACTCCGCCTCCTAGCCACAGGTGTTTTAATTACAGCAGGTCCAATACCCCTCCACAGAGAGAGAGAATTTTAGTCTAGGAAGAGGTTCCACATGTACCCATTCAGATGGAGACGTTTATTCTCAGCGAGGTAAGGCAAGTGTAGGACCTGGTATAAGAGAGATGCCGTAAAGGGGCTACCAGGTACACATAAAATTGGTCATTTTTATGCGCTAAACGCTCTCATTTTTCATATTTCTGGTGCAGTAATGCAGTTCAAATTTCATGTTTCAAGTTTGCATGTTCTAGCGCTGCAGTGTGCTGCCTTATTTACTTAACTATATACGAGTTGGAACTCTAGGTTCAGCACCTGTTCACACTTAGTCTATGTTTGGATGTGCCGGTCAGGTTTTTGAAAGGTATTCTTTAGCCTTCTGATCGTGCACTCCGCCTCCTAGCCACAGGTGTTTTAATTACAGCAGGTCCAATACCCCTCCACAGAGAGAGATAATTTTAGTCTAGGAAGAGGTTCCACATGTAACCATTCAGATGGAGACGTTTATTCTCAGCGAGGTAAGGCAAGAGTAGGACCTGGTATAAGAGAGATGCCGTAAGGGGGCTACCAGGTACACATAAAATTGGCCATTTTTATGCGCTAAACGCTCTCATTTTTCATATTTCTAGTGCAGTAATGCAGTTCAAATTTCATGTTTCAAGTTTGTATGTTTTAGCGCTGCAGTGTGCTGCCTTATTTACTTAACTATATACGAGTTGGCGACTCTAGATTCAGCACCTGTTCACACTTAGTCTATGTTTGGATGTGCCGGTCAGGTTTTTGAAATGTATTCTTTAGCCTTCTGATCGTGCACTCCGCCTCCTAGCTACAGGTGTTTTAATTACAGCAGGTCCAATACCCCTCCACAGAGAGAGAGAATTTTAGTCTAGGAAGAGGTTCCACATGTACCCATTCAGATGGAGACGTTTATTCTCAGCGAGGTAAGGCAAGTGTAGGACCTGGTATAAGAGAGATGCCGCAAAGGGGCTACCAGGTACACATAAAATTGGCCATTTTTATGCGCTAAACGCTCTCATTTTTCATATTTCTAGTGCAGCAATGCAGTTCAAATTTCATGTTTCAAGTTTGCATGTTCTAGCGCTGCAGTGTGCTGCCTTATTTACTTAACTATATACGAGTTGGCGACTCTAGGTTCAGCACCTGTTCACACTTAGTCTATGTTTGGATGTGCCGGTCAGGTTTTTGAAAGGTATTCTTTAGCCTTCTGATCGTGCACTCCGCCTCCTAGCCACAGGTGTTTTAATTACAGTAGGTCCAATACCCCTCCACAGAGAGAGAGAATTTTAGTCTAGGAAGAGGTTCCACATGTACCCATTCAGATGGAGACGTTTATTCTCAGCAAGGTAAGGCAAGTGTAGGACCTGGTATAAGAGAGATGCCGTAAAGGGGCTACCAGGTACACATAAAATTGGTCATTTTTATGCGCTAAACGCTCTCATTTTTCATATTTCTAGTGCAGTAATGCAGTTCAAATTTCATGTTTCAAGTTTGTATGTTCTAGCGCTGCAGTGTGCTGCCTTATTTACTTAACTATATACGAGTTGGCGACTCTAGATTCAGCACCTGTTCACACTTAGTCTATGTTTGGATGTGCCGGTCAGGTTTTTGAAATGTATTCTTTAGCCTTCTGATCGTGCACTCCGCCTCCTAGCCACAGGTGTTTTAATTACAGCAGGTCCAATACCCCTCCACAGAGAGAGAGAATTTTAGTCTAGGAAGAGGTTCCACATGTACCCATTCAGATGGAGACGTTTATTTTCAGCGAGGTAAGGCAAGTGTAGGACCTGGTATAAGAGAGATGCCGTAAAGGGGCTACCAGGTACACATAAAATTGGCCATTTTTATGCGCTAAACGCTCTCATTTTTCATATTTCTAGTGCAGTAATGCAGTTCAAATTTCATGTTTCAAGTTTGCATGTTCTAGCGCTGCAGTATGCTGCCTTATTTACTTAACTATATACGAGTTGGCGACTCTAGGTTCAGCACCTGTTCACACTTAGTCTATGTTAGGATGTGTCGGTCAGGTTTTTGAAATGTATTCTTTAGCCTTCTGATAGTGCACTCCGCCTCCTAGCCACAGGTGTTTTAATTACAGCAGGTCTAATACCCCTCCACAGAGAGAGAGAGATTTTTAGTCTAGGAAGAGGTTCCACATGTACCCCTTCAGATGGAGACATTTATTCTCAGCGAGGTAAGGCAAGTGTAGGGCCTTTTATAAGAGAGATGCCGTAAAGGGGCTACCAGGTACACATAAAATTGGCCATTTTTATGCGCTAAACGCTCTCATTTTTCATATTTCTAGTGCAGTAATGCAGTTCAAATGTCATGTTTCAAGTTTGCATGTTCTAGCGCTGCAGTGTGCTGCCTTATTTACTTAACTATATACGAGTTGGCGACTCTAGGTTCAGCAGCTGTTCACACTTAGTCTATGTTAGGATGTGCCGGTCAGGTTTTTGAAATGTATTTTTTAGCCTTCTGATAGTGTACTCCGCCTCCTAGCCACAGGTGTTTTAATTACAGCAGGTCTAATACCCCTCCACAGAGAGAGAGAATTTTAGTCTAGGAAGAGGTTCCACATGTACCCCTTCAGATGGAGACATTTATTCTCAGCGAGGTAAGGCAAGTGTAGGACCTTTTATAGGAGAGATGCCGTAAAGGGGCTACCAGGTACACATAAAATTGGCCATTTTTATGCGCTAAAAGCTCTCATTTTTCATATTTCTAGTGCAGTAATGCAGTTCAAATTTCATGTTTCAAGTTTGCATGTTCTAGCGCTGCAGTGTGCTGCCTTATTTACTTAACTATATACGAGTTGGTGACTCTAGGTTCAGCACCTGTTCAAACTTAGTCTATGTTTGGATGTGCCGGTCAGGTTTTTGAAATGTATTCTTTAGCCTTTTGATCGTGCACTCCGCCTCCTAGCCACAGGTGTTTTAATTACAGCAGGTCCAATACCCCTCCACAGAGAGAGAGAATTTTAGTCCAGGAAGAGGTTCCACATGTACCCATTCAGATGGAGACGTTTATTCTCAGCGAGGTAAGGCAAGTGTAGGACCTGGTATAAGAGAGATGCCATAAAGGGGCTACCAGGTACACATAAAATTGGCCATTTTTATGCGCTAAACGCTCTCATTTTTCATATGTCTAGTGCAGTAATGCAGTTCAAATTTCATGTTTCAAGTTTGCATGTTCTAGCGCTGCAGTGTGCTGCCTTATTTACTTAACTATATACGAGTTGGCGACTCTAGGTTCAGCACCTGTTCACACTTAGTCTATGTTAGGATGTGCCGGTCAGGTTTTTGAAATGTATTCTTTAGCCTTCTGATAGTGTACTCCGCCTCCTAGCCACAGGTGTTTTAATTACAGCAGGTCTAATACCCCTCCACAGAGAGAGAGAATTTTAGTCTAGGAAGAGGTTCCACATGTACCCCTTCAGATGGAGACATTTATTCTCAGCGAGGTAAGGCAAGTGTAGGACCTTTTATAAGAGAGATGCCGTAAAGGGGCTACCAGGTACACATAAAATTGGCCATTTTTATGAGCTAAAAGCTCTAATTTTTCATATTTCTAGTGCAGTAATGCAGTTCAAATTTCATGTTTCAAGTTTGCATTTTCTAGCGCTGCAGTGTGCTGCCTTATTTACTTAACTATATACGAGTTGGCGACTCTAGGTTCAGCACCTGTTCACACTTAGTCTATGTTTGGATGTGCCGGTCAGGTTTTTGAAATGTATTCTTTAGCCTTCTGATCGTGCACTCCCCCTCCTAGCCACAGGTGTTTTAATTACAGCAGGTCCAATACCCCTCCACAGAGAGAGAGAATTTTAGTCTAGGAAGAGGTTCCACATGTACCCATTCAGATGGAGACATTTATTCTCAGCGAGGTAAGGCAAGTGTAGGACCTGGTATAAGAGAGATGCCGTAAAGGGGCTACCAGGTACACATAAAATTGGTCATATTTATGCGCTAAACGCTCTCATTTTTCATATTTCTAGTGCAGTAATGCAGTTCAAATTTCATGTTTCAATTTTGCATGTTCTAGCGCTGCAGTGTGCTGCCTTATTTACTTAACTATATACGAGTTGGGACTCTAGGTTCAGCACCTGTTCACACTTAGTCTATGTTTGGATGTGCAGGTCAGGTTTTTGAAAGGTATTCTTTAGCCTTCTGATCGTGCACTCCGCCTCCTAGCCACAGGTGTTTTAATTACAGCAGGTCCAATACCCCTCCACAGAGAGAGAGAATTTTAGTCTAGGAAGAGGTTCCACATGCACCCATTCAGATGGAGACGTTTATTCTCAGCGAGGTAAGGCAAGTGTAGGACCTGGTATAAGAGAGATGCCGTAAGGGGGCTACCAGGTACACATAAAATTGGTCATTTTTATGCGCTAAACGCTCTCATTTTTCATATTTCTAGTGCAGTAATGCAGTTCAAATTTCATGTTTCAAGTTTGTATGTTCTAGCGCTGCAGTGTGCTGCCTTATTTACTTAACTATATACGAGTTGGGACTCTAGGTTCAGCACCTGTTCACACTTAGTCTATGTTTGGATGTGCCGGTCAGGTTTTTGAAATGTATTCTTTAGCCTTCTGATCGTGCACTCCGCCTCCTAGCCACAGGTGTTTTAATTACAGCAGGTCCAATACCCCTCCAGAGAGAGAGAGAATTTTAGTCTAGGAAGAGGTTCCACATGTACCCATTCAGATGGAGACGTTTATTCTCAGCGAGGTAAGGCAAGTGTAGGACCTGGTATAAGAGAGATGCCGTAAAGGGGCTACCAGGTACACATAAAATTGGCCATTTTTATGCGCTAAACGCTCTCATTTTTCATATTTCTAGTGCAGTAATGCAGTTCAAATGTCATGTTTCAAGTTTGCATGTTCTAGCGCTGCAGTGTGCTGCCTTATTTACTTAACTATATACGAGTTGGCGACTCTAGGTTCAGCACCTGTTCACACTGAGTCTATGTTAGGATGTGCCGGTCAGGTTTTTGAAATGTATTCTTTAGCCTTCTGATAGTGCACTCCGCCTCCTAGCCACAGGTGTTTTAATTACAGCAGGTCTAATACCCCTCCACAGAGAGAGAGAGATTTTTAGTCTAGGAAGAGGTTCCACATGTACCCCTTCAGATGGAGACATTTATTCTCAGCGAGGTAAGGCAAGTGTAGGACCTTTTATAAGAGAGATGCCGTAAAGGGGCTACCAGGTACACATAAAATTGGCCATTTTTATGCGCTAAACGCTCTCATTTTTCATATTTCTAGTGCAGTAATGCAGTTCAAATGTCATGTTTCAAGTTTGCATGTTCTAGCGCTGCAGTGTGCTGCCTTATTTACTTAACTATATACGAGTTGGGACTCTAGGTTCAGCACCTGTTCACACTTAGTCTATGTTTGGGTGTGCCGGTCAGGTTTTTGAAAGGTATTCTTTAGCCTTCTGATTGTGCACTCCGCCTCCTAGCCACAGGTGTTTTAATTACAGCAGGTCCAATACCCCTCCACAGAGAGAGAGAATTTTAGTCTAGGAAGAGGTTCCACATGTACCCATTCAGATGGAGACGTTTATTCTCAGCGAGGTAAGGCAAGTGTAGGACCTCTTATAAGAGAGATGCCGTAAAGGGGCTACCAGGTACACATAAAATTGGTCATTTTTATGCGCTAAACGCTCTCATTTTTCATATTTCTGGTGCAGTAATGCAGCTCAAATTTCATGTTTCAAGTTTGTATGTTCTAGCGCTGCAGTGTGCTGCCTTATTTACTTAACTATATACGAGTTGGCGACTCTAGATTCAGCACCTGTTCACACTTTGTCTATGTTTGGATGTGCCGGTCAGGTTTTTGAAATATATTCTTTAGCCTTCTGATCGTGCACTCCGCCTCCTAGCCACAGGTGTTTTAATTACAGCAGGTCCAATACCCCTCCAGAGAGAGAGAGAATTTTAGTCTAGGAAGAGGTTCCACATGTACCCATTCAGATGGAGACGTTTATTCTCAGCGAGGTAAGGCAAGTGTATGACCTGGTATAAGAGAGATGCCGTAAAGGGGCTACCAGGTACACATAAAATTGGCCATTTTTATGCGCTAAACGCTCTCATTTTTCATATTTCTAGTGCAGTAATGCAGTTCAAATTTCATGTTTCAAGTTTGCATGTTCTAGCGCTGCAGTGTGCTGCCTTATTTACTTAACTATATACGAGTTGGCGACTCTAGGTTCAGCACCTGTTCACACTTAGTCTATGTTAGGATGTGCCGGTCAGGTTTTTGAAATGTATTCTTTAGCCTTCTGATAGTGCACTCCGCCTCCTAGCCACAGGTGTTTTAATTACAGCAGGTCTAATACCCCTCCACAGAGAGAGAGAGATTTTTAGTCTAGGAAGAGGTTCCACATGTACCCCTTCAGATGGAGACATTTATTCTCAGCGAGGTAAGGCAAGTGTAGGACCTTTTATAAGAGAGATGCCGTAAAGGGGCTACCAGGTACACATAAAATTGGCCATTTTTATGCGCTAAACGCTCTCATTTTTCATATTTCTAGTGCAGTAATGCAGTTCAAATTTCATGTTTCAAGTTTGCATGTTCTAGCGCTGCAGTGTGCTGCCTTATTTACTTAACTATATACGAGTTGGCGACTCTAGGTTCAGCACCTGTTCACACTTAGTCTATGTTAGGATGTGCCGGTCAGGTTTTTGAAATGTATTCGTTAGCCTTCTGATAGTGTACTCCGCCTCCTAGCCACAGGTGTTTTAATTACAGCAGGTCTAATACCCCTCCACAGAGAGAGAGAATTTTAGTCTAGGAAGAGGTTCCACATGTACCCCTTCAGATGGAGACATTTATTCTCAGCGAGGTAAGGCAAGTGTAGGACCCTTTATAAGAGAGATGCCGTAAAGGGGCTACCAGGTACACATAAAATTGGCCATTTTTATGCGCTAAAAGCTCTCATTTTTCATATTTCTAGTGCAGTAATGCAGTTCAAATTTCATGTTTCAAGTTTGCATTTTCTAGCGCTGCAGTGTGCTGCCTTATTTACTTAACTATATACGAGTTGGCGACTCTAGGTTCAGCACCTGTTCAAACTTAGTCTATGTTTGGATGTGCCGGTCAGGTTTTTGAAATGTATTCTTTAGCCTTCTGATCGTGCACTCCGCCTCCTAGCCACAGGTGTTTTAATTACAGCAGGTCCAATACCCCTCCACAGAGAGAGAGAATTTTAGTCTAGGAAGAGGTTCCACATGTACCCATTCAGATGGAGAGGTTTATTCTCAGCGAGGTAAGGCAAGTGTAGGACCTGGTATAAGAGAGATGCCGTAAAGGGGCTACCAGGTACACATAAAATTGGCCATTTTTATGCGCTAAACGCTCTCATTTTTCATATTTCTAGTGCAGTAATGCTGTTCAAATTTCATGTTTCAAGTTTGTATGTTCTAGCGCTGCAGTGTGCTGCCTTATTTACTTAACTATATACGAGTTGCCGACTCTAGATTCAGCACCTGTTCACATTTAGTCTATGTTTGGATGTGCCGGTCAGGTTTTTGAAGTGTATTCTTTAGCCTTCTGATCGTGCACTCCGCCTCCTAGCCACAGGTGTTTTAATTACAGCAGGTCCAATACCCCTCCACAGAGAGAGAGAATTTTAGTCTAGGAAGAGGTTCCACATGTACCCATTCAGATGGAGATGTTTATTCTCAGCGAGGTAAGGCAAGTGTAGGACCTGGTATAAGAGAGATGCCGTAAGGGGGCTACCAGGTACACATAAAATTGGCCATTTTTATTCTCTAAACGCTCTCATTTTTCATATTTCTAGTGCAGTAATGCAGTTCAAATTTCATGTTTCAAGTTTGTATGTTCTAGCGCTGCAGTGTGCTGCCTTATTTACTTAACTATATACGAGTTGGCGACTCTAGGTTCAGCACCTGTTCACACTTAGTCTATGTTTGGATGTGCCGGTCAGGTTTTTGAAATGTATTCTTTAGCCTTCCGATTGTGCACTCCACCTCCTAGCCACAGGTGTTTTAATTACAGCAGGTCCAATACCCCTCCACAGAGAGAGAGAATTTTAGTCTAGGAAGAGGTTCCACATGTACCCATTCAGATGGAGACGTTTATTCTCAGCGAGGTAAGGCAAGTGTAGGACCTGGTATAAGAGAGATGCCGTAAAGGGGCTACCAGGTACACATAAAATTGGTCATTTTTATGCGCTAAACGCTCTCATTTTTCATATTTCTAGTGCAGTAATGCAGTTCAAATTTCATGTTTCAAGTTTGAATGTTCTAGCGCTGCAGTGTGCTGCCTTATTTACTTAACTATATACGAGTTGGGACTCTAGGTTCAGCACCTGTTCACACTTAGTCTATGTTTGGATGTGCCGGTCAGGTTTTTGAAAGGTATTCTTTAGCCTTCTGATCGTGCACTCCGCCTCCTAGCCACAGGTGTTTTAATTACAGCAGGTCCAATACCCCTCCACAGAGAGAGAGAATTTTAGTCTAGGAAGAGGTTCCACATGTACCCATTCAGATGGAGACGTTTATTCTCAGCGAGGTAAGGCAAGTGTAGGACCTGGTATAAGAGAGATGCCTTAAAGGGGCTACCAGGTACACATAAAATTGGTCATTTTTATGCGCTAAACGCTCTCATTTTTCATATTTCTAGTGCAGTAATGCAGTTCAAATTTCATGTTTCAAGTTTGCATGTTCTAGCGCTGCAGTGTGCTGCCTTATTTACTTAACTATATACGAGTTGGGACTCTAGGTTCAGCACCTGTTCACACTTAGTCGATGTTTGGATGTGCCGGTCAGGTTTTTGAAAGGTATTCTTTAGCCTTCTGATCGTGCACTCCGCCTCCTAGCCACAGGTGTTTTAATTACAGCAGGTCCAATACCCCTCCACAGAGAGAGAGAATTTTAGTCTAGGAAGAGGTTCCACATGTACCCATTCAGATGGAGACGTTTATTCTCAGCGAGGTAAGGCAAGTGTAGGACCTGGTATAAGAGAGATGCCGTAAGGGGGCTACCAGGTACACATAAAATTGGTCATTTTTATGCGCTAAACGCTCTCATTTTTCATATTTCTAGTGCAGTAATGCAGTTCAAATTTCATGTTTCAAGTTTGTATGTTCTAGCGCTGCAGTGTGCTGCCTTATTTACTTAACTATATACGAGTTGGCGACTCTAAATTCAGCACCTGTTCACACTTAGTCTATGTTTGGATGTGCCGGTCAGGTTTTTGAAATGTATTCTTTAGCCTTCTGATCGTGCACTCCGCCTCCTAGCCACAGGTGTTTTAATTACAGCAGGTCCAATACCCCTCCACAGAGAGAGAGAATTTTAGTCTAGGAAGAGGTTCCACATGTACCCATTCAGATGGAGACGTTTATTCTCAGCGAGGTAAGGCAAGTGTAGGACCTTTTATAAGAGAGATGCCGTAAAGGGGCTACCAGGTACACATAAAATTGGCCATTTTTATGTGCTAAACGCTCTCATTTTTCATATTTCTAGAGCAGTAATGCAGTTCAAATGTCATGTTTCAAGTTTGCATGTTCTAGCGCTGCAGTGTGCTGCCTTATTTACTTTACTATATACGAGTTGGCGACTCTAGGTTCAGCACCTGTTCACACTTAGTCTATGTTAGGATGTGCCGGTCAGGTTTTTGAAATGTATTCTTTAGCCTTCTGATAGTGTACTCCACCTCCTAGCCACAGGTGTTTTAATTACAGCAGGTCTAATACCCCTCCACAGAGAGAGAGAATTTTAGTCTAGGAAGAGGTTCCACATGTACCCCTTCAGATGGATACATTTATTCTCAGCGAGGTAAGGCAAGTGTAGGACCTTTTATAAGAGAGATGCCGTAAAGGGGCTACCAGGTACACATAAAATTGGCCATTTTTATGCGCTAAAAGCTCTCATTTTTCATATTTCTAGTGCAGTAATGCAGTTCAAAATTCATGTTTCAAGTTTGCATTTTCTAGCGCTGCAGTGTGCTGCCTTATTTACTTAACTATATACGAGTTGGCGACTCTAGGTTCAGCACCTGTTCAAACTTAGTCTATGTTTGGATGTGCTGGTCAGGTTTTTGAAATGTATTCTTTAGCCTTCTGATCGTGCACTCCGCATCCTAGCCACAGGTGTTTTAATTACAGCAGGTCCAATACCCCTCCACAGAGAGAGAATTTTAGTCTAGGAAGAGGTTCCACATGTACCCATTCAGATGGAGACGTTTATTCTCAGCGAGGTAAGGCAAGTGTAGGACCTGGTATAAGAGAGATGCCGTAAAGGGGCTACCAGGTACACATAAAATTGGCCATTTTTATGCGCTAAACGCTCTCATTTTTCATATTTCTAGTGCAGTAATGCAGTTCAAATTTCATGTTTCAAGTTTGTATGCTCTAGCGCTGCAGTGTGCTGCCTTATTTACTTAACTATATACGAGTTGCCGACTCTAGATTCAGCACCTGTTCACATTTAGTCTATGTGTGGATGTGCCGGTCAGGTTTTTGAAATGTATTCTTTAGCCTTCTGATCGTGCACTCCGCCTCCTAGCCACAGGTGTTTTAATTACAGCAGGTCCAATACCCCTCCACAGAGAGAGAGAATATTAGTCTAGGAAGAGGTTCCACATGTACCCATTCAGATGGAGATGTTTATTCTCAGCGAGGTAAGGCAAGTGTAGGACCTGGTATAAGAGAGATGCCATAAAGGGGCTACCAGGTACTCATAAAATTGGCCATTTTTATGCGCTAAACGCTCTCATTTTTCATATTTCTAGTGCAGTAATGCAGTTCAAATTTCATGTTTCAAGTTTGCATGTTCTAGCGCTGCAGTGTGCTGCCTTATTTACTTAAATAAGATTATGTCAACACCAAACTTGTCTATTTTTTTCATTATTTGACAAGCAAAAATTTTTTTTTACTTTTTATAAAATAGAAAATTGTGGTTAGGTTGCCATTTTTTTTATTTTCCATCCATGAAGGTATGCGTTGCTTTTTATGTGCACCTTGCACTGATGTTTGTAATGATGCCATTTTGGAGTGTAAATTACATTTTAAGTACTTTTTATTGTAATTTATTGGAAAGTGCAGCAACCAAAAGGTAGAAACTTATGGTATTCCAATTTTGTATTTTCTCTTTTTGGGACATACAAAATACAAAATATCTTTATTGTTTTTTTTATGTTTACATCTATCTAAACTTTTTTATACATTTTTTATATATATTTTATAATTTGATAATATTCTTTAGTCCACATTGGATACTCAAACCTACAATTGTTTGAGCACTTATAGTTTATACTTTTATATCATAGTATGGCAGTGCTGCAAGTTACTCATGGTGTTCACCATGTTGATAAGATTAAAAGGAAGACTAAGATGGCAAATACAGAGACCTTAATCAGCCGCCTCACTGCCATTGGTGTCCCGCAATTGCGTTAAGAGAATGACATTTGCATTTAACCATTTACATTGCAGCGATCGGAGCAGGCTGACATTTGCTTGGCAGGAGCAGGATCAGCTCCTGAACCAGCATCATGCATTCCTTAGTGGTGCATGACAAAAATGTACATTATAAGGAGTTAAGCTTCTTTAAAGTGCAAATTATACTAAGTATTATTTATCTTGTGAAGCTCTTCTAGATAAATGATTCAGTATATAGACAAGCTGGGTTTGCAATCAGGCATTACATGCTAAGATATAATTGTATGCCACCTGATATGACAGGTTAACATACTGATATTAGTGAATGGTCATAATGAATAGAAGAAACATTAATGTAGCAGATCCAGGTCTGCTACATCTGCACCACTTTAGCCTCATTAAGACGTCAGTATTTTCCACGTACGAGAAAAACTGACGATTATTTTGCTAAGAGTGTGGTTCAGTGTCATCAATTTTTTCTCGTACTTTGAGAAAAAAAAAAGTTTCTCCATTTCTCCTTTCTGACAGTCCGTGCAAATTTTCTGTCATCTGTCATCCTGATCTGATCATGGACCCATAAACTTGCATTACTGATTTTGATTCCACCCTCAGATCAAAATCAGACATGTCTCCGTTTTTCAAAACTGTCCACTTAGTCCAAGGAAAAGATCGGGAATGAACAATCCCATAGACTATCAGAAGTATTAGTGCTTTCCGTGATTGTACGAGAAAAACTGATGAGACTTTAGTGTTAAAATTCTAACATCTGCTCCCTTCTCTGCAGCTTTCAATCTGTATTCATCCTGCATATGTCTCCATTGACCTGAAGTAATATATGACCTCAAGTGAAGAAAGGGACTCCAGAAATATCGACCCTTATGCAGCAGTAAGACCAAATTACGGATGTTCTGTGACAAAAAGAGTTTTATGGGATAAAATAAAATATTGATATCTTACTAAAAATGATATGACCTGCACATTTTTTTTTACACTTTTTTAATTTTGGAGAAACACTTCAAGGCCAGTATCATTTAAAGGCAACCTGTCAGGTCAGATAATGATATTAACCTGCAGATATAGGGTTAATCTGCAGATTAATAGCATTAGGAAGGTGATCGCCACCATACTGAAAGTGCCACACCTGGTAGAAAAGTAACTTGTTTTCTCCCGGAAGCTGCTGGCTTTCAGTCATACAGGCATGCTTGCGAAGCTTTAGTAAGCACACCTGGCACTTTGACTGACAGCCGGCTCTGCCATGCATCAGTGCTGTGAGCTGTAACAGAAGCCACGTTTACACACCCATATGACTGGAAGCCAGCAGCTCCCAAAAAGGAACACATTTCATTTTTTCCCTAGTGAAGAACCTTCAGTGCAGTGGCCAGGTACCTTCTTAATGCTATTAATCTGCAGATTAACCCTATATCTGAAGGTTAATAGGGGGTATCGGACCTGACAGGTGTCCGTTAATATGAGATCTGTACTGCTGAAAACATGTGATACTCTATGCATCCTATTAGAATGCAGTTGGAAAGATAATTGGGGGCTCATTGCAATTATCAAAACTAGCCGCCCATCATGGTATCAGGTTTCGTCACTCTGGACTGATCGACCTCTTACATATTATGGCCAGAATATCAACCAATACCTTACATATATTGATATTTTTTTTGCACGTTGTATTTTTTTCGGCGTGTAGTTGGGCCTAAATGGTTTTGTACACTGTGGCCTCTGTTCACACAGGATGCATTTGGTATTGCACCTGAGCAGTTGCCATTATACTTGGGTCCGCTGCACCCTCTCAGTGCAATTGTATTGAGGCCCATTTAGACAGGTAAGCATCTCTGCCTGTTTTTGGCTTGTTTTCTTGAATATTGGAGGATTTTTCCTCTTTTTGAGGTTTTCATGTTAGAGTAGGACTGGCAAACGTAAGGACCTTTGACGTGGGTTGCCAGCTTACATATTATGGCCAGAATATTAACCAATACCTTACATATATTGATATGTTTTTTGGCACGTTGTATTTTTTTGGGGGTTCAGTTGGGCCCAAATTGTTCTGTACACTGTGGCCTCTGTTCACACAGGATCCATTATAGTCAGCACTGGGCAGCCCGCCATAGGGCGTCATTAATAGGCTGAGAACCAGATGCTCTGCATTCCTTGTGTGAACACGCCACATATAGAGTATATTTTTTTGCATTGGTGTGCCACACAGCCAATCCCTGATTGAAGGCTGGCTGCTTCATTTGGTTTTGCACCTGTGCAGTTGCCATTTTACTTGCGTCCGCTGCACCCTGTCAGTGCAATTGTATTGAGGCCCATTTAGACAGGTAAGCATCTCTGCCTGTTTTTGGTTTGTTTTCTTGAAAACATGTGATACTCTATGCATCCTATTAGAATGCAGTTGGAAGGATAATGGGGGGCTCATTGCAATTATCAAAACTAGCCACCCATCCTGGTATCAGGTTTCGTCACTCAGGACTGATCGACATCTATGGTATGCAGTCATGACAAAAGTGTTGGCGTCCTTGAAATTGTTACAGAAAATTAAGTATTTCTCCAAGAAAATTATTGCAATTTCACCTTTTTTGTACACGTTTACTTCCTTTGTGTGTTCTAGAGCAAAACAAAAAAAACTGAAAAAAGACAAATTGCACATAATTTCACACAAAATTCCAAAAATGGGCTGGACATAGCTGTTGGCATCTTTACAAAATCGTAGGTAAACAACTTTGTTTCAAGCATGTGATGCTCGTTCAAACTCATCTGTGGCAAGTGACAAGTGTGAGCAATATTAAAATCACACTTGAAGCCAAATAAAAAGGGGAAAAGTTGACTCAATTTTTGCAATGTGTGTCCATGTGTGCCACATTAAGCATAGAGAGAAGAAAGAAAACAAGACCACCAAGGGCCACATACATAAGAAGGTGCCAACAAGACTAATCCCCATGTGCATAGTATCGCTTGTGGGACATAAAAATAATAGGCTAATAGTATATATAACACCAGAAGTGACGGTAAATGTGCGCTTAATACATGAAGCCCGCCCATATTCCCCCACAAAATTAGCCTTACTTACCCATGGTGTATCTGAGTCAGGACACGCGTCACGCCAACGCCACACGATGGGTAAGCAAGGCTAATTTTGTGGGGAAATATGGCCGGGCTTCATGTAATAAGCGCACATTTACCGTGACTTCTGGTGTTATATATACTATTAGCCCATTATTTTTATGTCCTACAAGTGATACTATGCACTAAGCACTTTACTTATTGCCCAATGGTATATCTGTATGTCTTAACACTGGTAGCCATCACTACCTAATCCTAGTCTGTTTAAGTTATTTGTAAGTAATTAATAAAATCTAAATTTTTGTATTAAATTGGACGTTGTACTCCTATTTTTCCATATTTTGAGTAACATTAAGCATAGAGAACAGGAAGAAGAGAAGAGAACTGTCTGAGGACTTGAGAACCAAAATTGTTAAACAATGACAACAACCTCACAGTTACAAGTCCATCTCTTGAGGTCTTGAGGTCCTTTTGTCCATGGTATGCAACATAATCAAGAAGTTTACAACCCATGGCACTGTAGCTAATCTCCCTCAATGTGGACAGTAGAGAAAAATTAATGAAAGGTTACACTGCAGAGTAGTCTGAATGATGGATAAGCAGCCCCAATCAAGCTCTAAAGAAAAAGCTGTCCTGCAGGCTCAGGCTGCATCAGTGTCAGCACAAACTATCTGTCAACATTTGAGTTAAATGAAATGCTATGGCAGAAGGACGCCACTGCTGACAAAGGGACATAAAAAAGATAGACGGCAGTTTGCCAAAATGTACGGGAGTAAGCCAAAATCCTTTTGGGAAAGGGTCTTGTTGGCAGATGAGACCAAAATAGAGATTTTTGGTAAAGCACATCATTCTACGGTTTACCAAAAATGGAATGAGGCCTACAAAGAAAAGAACACAGTACCTATAGTCAAATATGGTGGAGGTTCAAAGATATTTTGGAATTGCTTTTCTGACACTGGTACTGGTTGTCTTGACTATGTGCAAGGCATCATGAAATATGTAGATTACCAAAGGATTTTGGGTCACAATGTAGTTCCCAGTGTCAGAAAGCTGGGTTTGCTTTCTAGGTAATGGGTCTATTAGCAGGACAATGACCCTAAACATACTTAAAGAGGCACCCAAAAAGGAATGGAAACAAAGAGCTGGAGAGTCCTGAAGTGATCAGCAATGAGTCCGGATCTAAGTCACATTGAACACCTGTGGAGAGATCTTAACCTTCGTCTGGCTGACTAGGTACAATTGTAACTATTCCATTTTAAAATTGCAATAACTTTTTTTTTTCGAAAAGCCGTAGAGGGCTGAAATTTCGTGACATCTCTGCAGTTTTGGTCCAGAATATATTGGCCAAATTTCAATAAAATATATATTAAGGTACAATTGTACCTCTGCAGCCTGTTAACGTTGTAAATTTATGCAGCCTGGCAAAGGTTAATCAAATATGAGAGACCTGGAACAGATTGCTAAATAAGAGTGGTCCAAAATTCCAGTTGAGAGGTGTTTGTTGATTGTTATAGGAAGTGATTGATTGCAGTTATTTATTCCAAAGGGTGTGAAACCAAACATTAAGTTGAGGGTGCCAAGTGTTAGGGCTAGCAGAACGCACCAAGTAATAGGGTGATAGATACAAGGCACATTCGCAGCCTGGGGTCCACCGTGCGTAGATATCTGCTGCAAGCAATGGCGGATGGACACTGAGCTCACACATGGGTTAAACTTCACCCTATGTGAAATGAAAGTGAGCTCTGTTGCCTCACAGAGTTGTGCTGTACACAGGGACTAAAACCCTAACTAAAAGTTGTGCTTGCTCTGGAACTCTTCTGTGCTAACCGCACACATGAAGGAACCAGATGCTAAGCCAAGGCTAATTGCCCCCACTGATGCCTGCTGCCTGCGTGTACAGCCCCAAGGCTAAACAGACTCACACCACTTATATACAGTGTGGCAGAGTATCCACTGGCAACTGCCAAACACAAATGATACTAGCGCATGGCCGTGCGGAGGGGAAAAGCAGGACTTAGTCCCAGGAGCGCCTGCTCGCCGCCAAACAGCACTAGTTATAATGGCTGAACCTGGAAGGCCAGCAGTAACCAAATGTGCAGTATCTGTCCTGGCAAGATGCTGGGACCGACGTCTCCACTGAGCAGGCTCCACTGTGGCTGGAGAAGAATGGGAGACCGCAGCGGTCATGGCTCAAGATTTCCCCTGTGCAGCGGCAGGAACTCGACGCCTAACATCAAGAATTTCGTCTGGCCCATTTTTGGGGTTTCGTGTGAAATTATGTCAAATTTGCCTTTTTTCCCCTCTGTTTTTTTGTATAGTGTTCCAATGCACTCAAAGGAAATAAACAAGTTTATAACAAAATGTGCAATAATTTTCTGGGAGAAATAGATTTTCTGGAACAATTTCAAGAGTGCCAACATTATCCACAATGACTGTATATATCCTTGATATGATAGCATGTAACTTCCAGACTAAAGAAAATAAGCCATTTCATATCTAATGTATCTCGAATGAAATGAAACAATACTGTAATATGGTGAATAGCTTACATCGCAGTCATTGCAAAAAGGCACAAAATATTGCATAAAAACATTGTTTTGGCCTTAGAAGATTATAATATACACTGTATTCTACATACACAAGCACTTGGCAAACTCTGTGATTAATCTTGTCAATGGGAAAAACATTTTCACTCAAAGAGCCAACTAACAGATGGCAGTGCTTCTATGCAATGTAAGCAGTAATGTCACACATTACAGAATTATTCAAACATGATCCAACACAGAATCTGAATCTCTCGCAGACTATCTCTGAACCAGAGCATTGTAACTAAAGCAAATTACAGATATACATTTTTAATTTTCTTCTATCTCCTGTTTTGATTTTTAAACTTTAAATGGAACCTGTTTCCAGGTTCCCTTTAAACTAGGGGCAGAGTCATTGAGGGCATTGCAAAGTACTGAAATGCGCATGCGTGGGGAAAGGCCAAGGAGCGCCGGCCCATGCGCAATACAATACTTTGCTCTGCCCTTGGCAGGCCAGAAAGAAGTACGACTGCACAGGAACACGATGAACGCACTGTGCAGATTACATAGGAAGCATCATCCACACGCAAAAAGGAGGATGGTGATAGCAAGAAGAGAAAAGGGGATGGATCATAACCAGAACCGCCACCAAACCTTCTTGTACATTTAATGCTATATTATCCGAAAACTTCAGATATCTAATTTGTTTCGTACCAGCTCAAGTGACATCCTTGCAATTCATTATAGGCAGCTCTGTTATATAATCTCCAGTCTGACGTTCAGGTGTGTGTGTAAGGTGATGGAGGTCCTCTTCCCCTCTCTCTCCTATGTGCTGGGCCTGTACATCTTATGTGGTACCCGGACGGTGTACCCGTTTAGTAATGTCTGTATTTCTTATACCTTGTGTATTTATGTATTGCCCTTTTAGTCCTATGTTATGACTTGTGTTAACTTGTACTGTAATGTATGAGCTGTCTTAGTAATGTTTGATAATGTTCGCATTTGCCTGTATGTTAGAGACAGGGACAGAAGGGGTGAACCCAGGGGATTGGGTTAACAACCCCAAAAAGGAGCAGGAAGTTCCAGGGCAGGCTTGCCTACCGCAGAACGTGCTCCCCTGTGGGAGCTGAACAAACCCCGGGAGGGGAAAAGACTGCTGCCCTGGACCTTTGGCCAGCAAAACGGGCACCAGGACTACGCAGGTGCCCCTCTGAAGGGACTTTAAGCGTCCAGATTCCGGCATATGACTACCTCCTCTTTCGGTCGCCGTGGTTTCTGTGGGTACGGCCATGGACGTCATTAGGGAGAGAGCAGGAAGTTGATGTTTCACGTTATTCATCTCTTTTATTAAACTGTATCCCTGTTGGACTGCAGCTGTGCCTGGGATTGTGTCTGTCCTGTCTATTTCTTTACAAGGTGCCAGGGTGTAGACTGACTGTGGCTTAGTTGACTCGGTTGGGACTACCACCCCGAGTCGCCTTGTTACATGTACATGCTCCACTGTGATGATGCAATGTCAGTATCTGACTTCATATGGATTGCATAAGGACATCATTACCTTTCAAATCTCTACTGTTATCTCACTAATACATCCTCCTCCAAAAAGATCCACCCTTGTTTCTTTATATGCCTCACATACAGCTAAAGATAAAGATATCAATATTACCCTATAAAGCAATGATATAATAGTTGTACCATATATATATTATTATCTGCAGAGTCTGCAGAAATCTTTCCTGTCTCATACTGTCTATAATACGGTCTGTGATTGCTCTGGGCACAATCTACAGTGTATTCTCTCAGAAGCAACTTCTTCCCTTTCCTCTGCCTTCTACTTGTAAAAACTGACAAGGAGAAACATATCACTAGCAAAATGCAATGGAGACAGCCTGAATCAGAATTACACAAGATGCACTAATACTCTGCAATGTTAGAGTGTTAGGGGACAGCAGTTTCTCACTGGTTTATCACTGCTGCCTTTAGATAGGAATCTTTGCAATGGGTTGAGACTCTGTAAAGTCAAGGGTATCATGGGAATTGTAGTCTCCATACGGAGGCATATCAGAGAGAGAAGAAAAAGGAGCCAAAATAGTAGACAACCCACACATGGTATAATAACAGAAACAGAGAAACACAAAAACCTATGTAATTGTTTAATAACACCATTTAGGCAAAAAAAAGAGATTCTACTTTAGGGTAGCAATTAAATAAATGGGAGCGCATAGAACATGTATTATGATAAAAATACATATTTGTCTACTGTGAGAAATTTAACTAGGATCTCTTATTACGTCAAAAGTAGGCATTTTTTTATCTTTTATTATTACTGCTGAGCTGAGCATTGAATTACTTATTTTATTTTTAAATCCACATTATGGTTCCAGAGATATGTGCACTTTTTATTTTGTAATAATTTTTATGGTCTTTTCAAGGGGGCACAGTTTACAGGATAGTAATGTAGAGCAGCCTAAATGGAAGCCTCCCAGAGAATCCTTTTTAAGACCCTAAAAATTAGCATCAAATAAAAAGGAATATATCTTTGGAACCATATGGCGGATTTTTACAAAAACGAAAAGCAGAATACTCACTGGAACAGAAAATAGGAGCAAACACTGGTCATGTTATAATTTTAAAGGGTACTTGCTCATGTATTGGAAGGTAATTTATTGTATTTGAGAAATTGTATTTCTGATATTGGTAAAATATCTAGGTGCTTAATACAGTACTACAATTTAGGTTATAAATGGCATTAACAATGTGTTTGAGATCAGCTAGTCAAGTTTTATCATTTCCAAGTGATATAGATATATATATAAAATTTACAATGACATCTTACATAGGGTGATTACTGATTATGATGATGACACACATGACATTGTTTGCACATATACCAATAAACTATACAACACTGACCATTTGCTGAAGCCAGGATCATTGCCTGAAGTCTCTCCGTTTCAAACTGGTTGTTTGGCCAAACTCCAGCTTCCTCTGTGGGTTGTGCTCTAAAGAGACCACAATGACACAACATGATTACTGTTCAATATCAGACGTAATTAAATCAAAGCACAACAAACAGAACCTGCAATTTATAGGATTGCACAACAATGAAATATCTGTTCTTTAGGAATTACGAAACAAGCTAGAACAGGGGATTCATTTTGGTAACAAAAATTAGTATTTGTCAGCAAAACAAGTGCATGATATGTGTTAAGATTTATCAGAAATAAACTACAGAAGAAAAACGAAAAAGTATTGATTGTGGGATACAGTAATGATGAACCCTAGTGATAATGTGGTAACAAGTGCTCACTTTACCTTCAGCACCACACACAGGTTCAATGAAAAATGACATATTTCTAATGTAATCAATAGACTGTCCAAGTAATACACAGACATCAGGGGCTGATTGGCACATTTTGGCCTGGGGGGCAAGCACACAGCAGTGTCCCATAAGTAGCGGCTCATCCTTAAAGGGGTTGTCAGATCTTATGCTACATGTCTACAGTCACTATGTGTGAATCTTCATATCGTGCGCACTGTGCGCTGTGAAGATTCTCTGGTGCCGGCAACAGGCGGTCTTGTGACCACAAGCATGCGATATATATATTCCAGCCACATTTCGACGACTAGACTGTTTTGGGCCTTGTTCAATACAGTTGCATTAGTCCATGCAGGTCTACTCGGCATGTGACCGCATGTATGCAAATCACAAACTTGCAGCCAGACACCCGCCAAATAACCACAGCACTGCAAGCAATGTGAGAAGCTCAAGTCTGCAGCCACATAGAATGACACAGAGTGAATGCACCAATGACACATACACACGCACAGCCCCACTGTATAATGAAACACACACACAGCCCCACTGTATAATGACACACACGCACAGCCCCACTGTATAATGACACACACGCACAGCCCCACTGTATAATGAAACACACACACAGCCCCACTGTATAATGACACACACGCACAGCCCCACTGTATAATGACACACACGCACAGCCCCACTGTATAATGACACACACGCACAGCCCCACTGCATAATGACACACACGCACAGCCCCACTGTATAATGACACACACGCAGAGCCCCACTGTATAATGACACACACGCACAGCCCCACTGTATAATGACACACACACACAGCCCCACTGTATAATGACACACACGCACAGCCCCACTGTATAATGACACACACGCACAGCCCCACTGTATAATGACACACACGCACAGCCCCACTGCATAATGACACACACGCACAGCCCCACTGTATAATGACACACACGCAGAGCCCCACTGTATAATGACACACACGCACAGCCCCACTGTATAATGACACACACGCACAGCCCCACTGTATAATGACACACACACAGCCCCACTGTATAATGACACACACGCACAGCCCCACTGTATAATGACACACACACACACAGCCCCACTGTATAATGACACACGCACAGCCCCACTGTATAATGACACACACGCACAGCCCCACTGTATAATGACACACACACACAGCCCCACTGTATAATGACACACGCACAGCCCCACTGTATAATGACAGACACACAGCCCCACTGTATAATGACACACACACACAGCCCCACTGTATAATGACACACACACACACACACAGCCCCACTGTATAATGACACACACGCACAGCCCCACTGTATAATGACACACACGCACAGCCCCACTGTATAATGAAACACACACACAGCCCCACTGTATAATGACACACGCACAGCCCCACTGTATAATGACACACACACACACAGCCCCACTGTATAATGACACACGCACAGCCCCACTGTATAATGACACACACGCACAGCCCCACTGTATAATGACACACACACAGCCCCACTGTATAATGACACACACGCACAGCCCCACTGTATAATGACACACACACACACAGCCCCACTGTATAATGACACACACACAGCCCCACTGTATAATGACACACGCACAGCCCCACTGTATAATGACACACACACACAGCCCCACTGTATAATGACACACACGCACAGCCCCACTGTATAATGACACACACACACACAGCCCCACTGTATAATGACACACGCACAGCCCCACTGTATAATGACACACACGCACAGCCCCACTGTATAATGACACACACGCACAGCCCCACTGTATAATGAAACACACACACAGCCCCACTGTATAATGACACACACGCACAGCCCCACTGTATAATGACACACACACACAGCCCCACTGTATAATGACACACGCACAGCCCCACTGTATAATGACACACACGCACAGCCCCACTGTATAATGACACACACACAGCCCCACTGTATAATGACACACACACACAGCCCCACTGTATAATGACACACACACACAGCCCCACTGTATAATGACACACACACACAGCCCCACTGTATAATGACACACACGCACAGCCCCACTGTATAATGACACACACGCACAGCCCCACTGTATAATGACACACACACAGCCCCACTGTATAATGACACACACACACAGCCCCACTGTATAATGACACACACACACAGCCCCACTGTATAATGACACACACACACAGCCCCACTGTATAATGACACACACACACAGCCCCACTGTATAATGACACACACACAGCCCCACTGTATAATGACACACACACACAGCCCCACTGTATAATGACACACACACACAGCCCCACTGTATAATGACACACACGCACAGCCCCACTGTATAATGACACACACGCACAGCCCCACTGTATAATGACACACACGCACAGCCCCACTGTATAATGACACACACGCACAGCCCCACTGTATAATGACACACACGCACAGCCCCACTGTATAATGACACACACGCACAGCCCCACTGTATAATGACACACACGCACAGCCCCACTGTATAATGACACACGCACAGCCCCACTGTATAATGACACACACACACAGCCCCACTGTATAATGACAGGCACACGCACAGCCCCACTGTATAATGACACACACGCACAGCCCCACTGTATAATGACACACACGCACAGCCCCACTGTATAATGACACACACGCACAGCCCCACTGTATAATGACACACACGCACAGCCCCACTGTATAATGACACACACGCACAGCCCCACTGTATAATGACACACACGCACAGCCCCACTGTATAATGACACACACGCACAGCCCCACTGTATAATGACACACACGCACACAGGGTCGGACTGGGGCACCGGGACACCGCAGGATCCTCCGGTGGGCCCCGCCCCCAGCTCCTGCCTCCTTCATTTGTGCCTGCCCTGCATGCTCATAGCTTGCGCACAGCAGTGTGCACTTTATTGTATAGACGGCACAGCTGGCAGACTGCACAGGTGATGGGAAGTGCAGGAACAGCTCCTTCACATCACCTGCTGCGGCTGCCATTCCTCTGCCAGGAGAGCTGTGTGTGCCGACCCTCAATACAGCCAGCAGTCAGAGGAACAGCTGACTGTGAGGCTGAGAGGAGACCCGCACACAGCAGCTGACCTGCCGCAGTCACCTGTTTCCTGTGCTGGGTATGATCTCTGCTCCTCTTCCACAATCCACAAAGCCCTGGGCAGCAGTGTAAATGCTGATTGGCTGCAATTCAGCCAATCAGCGTTAGTTTTCTTTGTGTGAGCTCACAGCACAGCTCAGGCAAGGAGATGTGCTGTGATAGGTCAGAAGTCCTACCCAAGCAGCAGTGGAGCAGAGGGAGTCTGATGGCTGCAGACAGAGTCACTGTGACTGTAAGTACATAACTATATGATGCCTGCACAGAGGCAGTTAGGGGAGGGGGTCCCATTCATCCTAAAGGTGACATAGGGGAGGGGGCCCACAGTGATATTCTAATTTTCTTGTGGGTCCCCTCCCCTATTGTGTCATCCACCTCTATTTTACTGTGGCTCCTCTTTCTCTCTCTGACTAGGCCCATAGGAAATCAGAGGTGACATAGTGGGGGAGGGGCCCACAGGAAAATAGAGGTGACAGTGGGGGAGGGGACACACAGGAAAATAGAGGTGACACAGTGGGGGAGGGGGCCCACAGGAAAATAGAGGTGACACAGTGGGGGAGGGGGCCCACAGGAAAATAGAGGTAGCACAGTGGGGGAGGGGGCCCACAGGAAAATAGAGGTGACACAGTGGGGGAGGGGGCCCACAGGAAAATAGAGGTAGCACAGTGGGGGAGGGGGCCCACAGGAAAATAGAGGTAGCACAGTGGGGGAGGGGGCCCACAGGAAAATAGAGGTAGCACAGTGGGGGAGGGGGCCCACAGGATATTGGGTGACCCAGTGGTGAAGGGAGCCCACAGGAAAATAGAGGTGACACAGTGGTGAAGGGGGTCCTCAGGTAACACCTTTACGACATCAGCCTTA
This sequence comes from Ranitomeya imitator, assembly GCF_032444005.1. Lineage (NCBI taxonomy): Eukaryota > Metazoa > Chordata > Amphibia > Anura > Dendrobatidae > Ranitomeya > Ranitomeya imitator. Next base: position 54,261,821 of record NC_091285.1, read on the forward strand.
CATGTATGGCGCGTGTTAAATGCCAGTGTCAATCTCTGACAGCAGCATATAACACATGCCAACATGCGTGCGCATCATTCTCTCACCCATTGGCGCCCATGATGTGATCGTGGGTCGCCGATGGGTTGTAATGACAGCCAGGGGTCTTCTTCCTGTGGCCGGGCTTTAAAGGAGACTGTGATTTCTGCTATATGCAGTGATGCTGTGGCAGCACTGTATGTAATAGCACATGCAATCGTATGATCGCATCTTCATGACCTCTAAGGGGGCTATCTGTACCAGTGAAAGGTAAAAACAAAATTTAAAAAATTCCTAAAAGTTCAAATCACCCCTTTTTAGTCAATTGAAAATAAATATATTTAAAAATAAAAAAACAACACATATTTGGCATTGCTGGGTTCAGAAAAGTCCGATCTATCAAAATATAAAAACAATTAACTCGATCAGTAAACACCGTAAACAGAAACAACTAAAAAATTCCAAATGTCCTTTTTTCGGGTCGCCACAATTCCACAAAAAAAGCTATAACAAGTGATGAAAAAAATCACATCTATACCAAAATCATACTAATAAAAACAATGTCTCGCCCCCAACAGAAAGCTTCCCTGTGTGTAATAAAATACGCAGCAGTCGCCGTCTTCTGCCGCTGTGTCGTTGCTTCTGTCTTCTTCATTGCAGTGGAATATGGCCACCGGTAAGTATTTTACTAAACACACTGGACCTACATTACTGTTCTCGTGTGTGGTGTAGTATATAGAGATGTATGTATATAAAGGATTTGTCAGCTCTCCCGTGTGGTGTAGAATATTGAGGATCTGTCAGCTCTCCTGTGTGGTGTAGTATATAGAGGATCTGTCAGCTCTCCTGTGTGGTGTAGTATATAGAGGATCTGTCAGCTCTCCTGTGTGGTGTAGTATATAGAGGATCTGTCAGCTCTCCTGTGTGGTGTAGTATATAGAGGATATCAGCTCTCCTGTGTGGTGTTATATATAGAGGATCTGTCAGCTCTCCTGTGTGGTGTAGTATATAGAGGATCTGTCAGCTCTCCTGTATGGTGTAGTATATAGAGGATATCAGCTCTCCTGTGTGGTGTTATATATAGAGGATCTGTCAGCTCTCCTGTGTGGTGTAGTATATAGAGGATCTGTCAGCTCTCCTGTGTGGTGTAGTATATAGAGGATCTATCAGCTGTCCTGTGTGGTGTAGTATATAGAGGATCTGTCAGCTCTCCTGTGTGGTGTAGTATATAGAGGATCTGTCAGCTCTCCCGTGTGGTGTAGTATATAGAGGATCTGTCAGCTCTCCTGTGTGGTGTAGTATATAAAGGATTTGTCAGCTCTCCTGTGTGGTGTGGTATATAGAGGATCTGTCAGCTCTCCTGTGTGATGTAGTATATAAAGAATTTGTCAGCTCTCCTGTGTGGTGTAGTATATAGAGGATCTGTCAGCTCTCCTGTGTGGTGTAGTATATAGAGGATCTGTCAGCTCTCCTGTGTGGTGTAGTATATAGAGGATCTGTCAGGTCTCCTGTATGGTGTAGTATATAGAGGATCTGTCAGCTCTCCTGTGTGGTGTAGTATATAGAGGATCTGTCAGCTCTCCTGTGTGGTGTAGTATATAAAGGATTTGTCAGCTCTCCTGTGTGGTGTGGTATATAGAGGATCTGTCAGCTCTCCTGTGTGGTGTAGTATATAGAGGATCTGTCAGCTCTCCTGTGTGGTGTAGTATATATATATCTGTCAGCTCTCCCGTGTGGTGTAGTATATAGAGGATCTGTCAGCTCTCCCGTGTGGTGTAGTATATATATATATATATATCTGTCAGCTATCCCGTGTGGTGTAGTATATAGAGGATCTGTCAGCTCTCGTGTGTGGTGTAGTATATAGAGGATCTGTCAGCTCTCGTGTGTGGTGTAGAATATAGAGGATCTGTAAGCTCTCCTGTGTGGTGTAGTATATAGAGGATCTGTCAGCTCTCCCGTGTGGTGTAGTATATAGAGGATCTGTCAGCTCTCCCGTGTGGTGTAGTATATATATATCTGTCAGCTCTCCTGTGTGGTGTAGTATATAGAGGATCTGTCAGCTCTCCTGTGGGGTGTGGTATATAGAAGATCTGTCAGCTCTCCTGTGTGGTGTAAAATATAGAGGATCTGTCAGCTCTCCTGTGTGGTGTGGTATATAGAGGATCTGTCAGCTCTCCTGTGTGGTGTAGTATAAAGAGGATCTGTCAGCTCTCCTGTGTGGTGTAGTATATAGAGGATCTGTCAGCTCTCCTGTGTGGTGTAGTATATATATATCTGTCAGCTCTCCTGTGTGGTGTAGTATATAGAGGATCTGTCAGCTCTCCTGTGTGGTGTGGTATATAGAGGATCTGTCAGCTCTCCTGTGTGGTGTAGTATATAGAGGATCTGTCAGCTCTCCCGTGTGGTATATAGAGGATCTGTCAGCTCTCCCGTGTGGTGTGGTATATAGAGGATCTATCAGCTCTCCTGTGTGGTGTAGAATATAGAGGATCTGTCAGCTCTCCTGTGTGGTGTAGTATATAGAGGATCTGTCCCCTCTCCTGTGTGGTGTAGTATATAGAGGATATGTCAGCTCTCCTGTGTGGTGTAGTATATAGAGGATCTGTCAGCTCTCCCGTGTGGTGTAGTATGTAGAGGATCTGTCAGTTCTCCTGTGTGGTGTAGTATATGGAAGATCTGTCAGCTCTCCCGTGTGGTGTAGTATATAGAGGATCTGTCAGCTCTCCTGTGTAGTATAAAGAGGATCTGTCAGCTCTCCTGTGTGGTATAGTATATAGAGGATCTGTCAGCTCTCCTGTGTAGTGTAGTATATAGAGGATCTGTCAGCTCTCCTGTATGGTGTAGTATATAGAGGATCTGTCAGCTCTCCTGTGTGGTGTGGTATAAAGAGGATCTGTCAGCTCTCCCGTGTAGTGTATATAGAGGATCTGTCAGCTCTCCTGTGTGGTGTAGTATATAGAGGATCTGTCAGCTCTCCTGTGTGGTGTAGTATATAGAGGATCTGTCAGGCCTCCTGTGTGGTGTAGTATATAGAGGATCGGTCAGCTCTCCTGTGTGGTGTGGTATATAGAGGATCTGTCAGCTCTCCCGTGTGGTGTGGTATATAGAGGATCTGTCAGCTCTCCTGTGTGGTGTAGTATATAGAGGATCTGTCCCATCTCCTGTGTGGTGTAGTATATAGAGGATCTGTCAGCTCTCACGTGTGGTGTAGAATATAGAGGATCTGTTAGCTCTCCTGTGTGGTGTGGTATATAGAGGATCTGTCAGCTCTCCTGTGTGGTGTAGTATATAGAGGATCTGTCAGCTCTCCCGTGTGGTGTAGAATATAGAGGATCTGTCAGCTCTCCTGTGTGGTGTAATATATAGAGGATCTGTCAGCTCTCCTGTGTGGTGTAGTATATATATATCTGTCAGCTCTCCCGTGTGGTGTAGTGTATAGAGGATCTGTCAGCTCTCCTGTGTGGTGTAGTTTATAGAGGATCTGTCAGCTCTCCTGTGTGGTGTAGTTTATAGAGGATCTGTCAGCTCTCCTGTGTGGTGTAGTATATAGAGGATCTGTCAGCTCTCCCGTGTGGTGTAGTATATAGAGGATCTGTCAGCTCTCCTGTGTGGTGTGGTATATAGAGGATCTGTCAGCTCTCCTGTGTGGTGTAGTATATAGAGGATCTGTCAGCTCTCCTTTGTGGTGTGGTATATAGAGGATCTGTCAGCTCTCCTGTGTAGTGTGGTATATAGAGGATCTGTCAGCTCTCCCGTGTGGTGTAGTATATAGAGGATCTGTCAGCTCTCCCGTGTGGTATATAGAGGATCTGTCAGCTCTCCCGTGTGGTGTGGTATATAGAGGATCTGTCAGCTCTCCTGTGTGGTGTAGTATATAGAGGATCTGTCAGCTCTCCTGTGTGGTGTGGTATATAGAGGATCTGTCAGCTCTCCCGTGTGGTGTAATATATAGAGGATCTGTCAGCTCTCCCGTGTGGTATATAAAGGATTTGTCAGCTCTCCCGTGTGGTGTAGAATATAGACGATCTGTCAGTTCTCCTGTTTAGTGTAGTATACAGAGGATCCGTCAGCTCTCCTGTGTGGTGTAGTATATATATCTGTCAGTTCTCATGTGTGGTGTAGTATATAAAGGATTTGTCAGCTCTCCCGTGTGGTGTAGTATATAGAGGATCTGTCAGCTCTCCTGTGTGGTGTAGTATATAGAGGATCTGTCAGCTCTCCTGTGTGGTGTAATATATAGAGGAACTGTCAGCTCTCCTGTGTGGTGTAGTAAATATATATCTGTCAGCTCTCCCGTGTGGTGTAGTATATAGAGGATCTGTCAGCTCTTCCGTGTGGTGTAGTATATATATATATATATCTGTCAGCTCTCCCGTGTGGTGTAGTATATAGAGGATCTGTCAGCTCTCCTGTGTCTTGTAGTATATAGAGGATCTGTCAGCTCTCCTGTGTGGTGTAATATATAGAGGATCTGTCAGCTCTCCTGTGTGGTGTAGTATATAGAGGATCTGTCAGCTCTCCTGTGTGGTGTAGTATATAGAGGATCTGTCAGCTCTCCTGTGTGGTGTAGTATATAGAGGATCTGTCAGCTCTCCCGTGTGGTGTAGAATATAGAGGATCTGTCAGCTCTCCTGTGTGGTGTAGTATATAGAGGATCTGTCAGCTCTCCTGTGTGGTGTAGTATATAGAGGATCTGTCAGCTCTCCTGTGTGGTGTAGTATATAGAGGATCTGTCAGCTCTCCTGTGTGGTGTAGTATATAGAGGATCTATCAGCTGTCCTGTGTGGTGTAGTATATAGAGGATCTGTCAGCTCTCCTGTGTGGTGTAGTATATAGAGGATCTGTCAGCTCTCCCGTGTGGTGTAGTATATAGAGGATCTGTCAGCTCTCCTGTGTGGTGTAGTATATAAAGGATTTGTCAGCTCTCCTGTGTGGTGTGGTATATAGAGGATCTGTCAGCTCTCCTGTGTGATGTAGTATATAAAGAATTTGTCAGCTCTCCTGTGTGGTGTAGTATATAGAGGATCTGTCAGCTCTCCTGTGTGGTGTAGTATATAGAGGATCTGTCAGCTCTCCTGTGTGGTGTAGTATATAGAGGATCTGTCAGGTCTCCTGTATGGTGTAGTATATAGAGGATCTGTCAGCTCTCCTGTGTGGTGTAGTATATAGAGGATCTGTCAGCTCTCCTGTGTGGTGTAGTATATAAAGGATTTGTCAGCTCTCCCGTGTGGTGTAGTATATAGAGGATCTGTCAGCTCTCCTGTGTGGTGTGGTATATAGAGGATCTGTCAGCTCTCCTGTGTGGTGTAGTATATAGAGGATCTGTCAGCTCTCCTGTGTGGTGTAGTATATATATATCTGTCAGCTCTCCCGTGTGGTGTAGTATATAGAGGATCTGTCAGCTCTCCCGTGTGGTGTAGTATATATATATATATATCTGTCAGCTATCCCGTGTGGTGTAGTATATAGAGGATCTGTCAGCTCTCGTGTGTGGTGTAGTATATAGAGGATCTGTCAGCTCTCGTGTGTGGTGTAGAATATAGAGGATCTGTAAGCTCTCCTGTGTGGTGTAGTATATAGAGGATCTGTCAGCTCTCCCGTGTGGTGTAGTATATAGAGGATCTGTCAGCTCTCCCGTGTGGTGTAGTATATATATATCTGTCAGCTCTCCTGTGTGGTGTAGTATATAGAGGATCTGTCAGCTCTCCTGTGGGGTGTGGTATATAGAGGATCTGTCAGCTCTCCTGTGTGGTGTAAAATATAGAGGATCTGTCAGCTCTCCTGTGTGGTGTGGTATATAGAGGATCTGTCAGCTCTCCTGTGTGGTGTAGTATAAAGAGGATGTGTCAGCTCTCCTGTGTGGTGTAGTATATAGAGGATCTGTCAGCTCTCCTGTGTGGTGTAGTATATATATATCTGTCAGCTCTCCCGTGTGGTGTAGTATATAGAGGATCTGTCAGCTCTCCTGTGTGGTGTAGTATATATATATCTGTCAGCTCTCCTGTGTGGTGTAGTATATAGAGGATCTGTCAGCTCTCCTGTGTGGTGTGGTATATAGAGGATCTGTCAGCTCTCCTGTGTGGTGTAGTATATAGAGGATCTGTCAGCTCTCCCGTGTGGTATATAGAGGATCTGTCAGCTCTCCCGTGTGGTGTGGTATATAGAGGATCTATCAGCTCTCCTGTGTGGTGTAGAATATAGAGGATCTGTCAGCTCTCCTGTGTGGTGTAGTATATAGAGGATCTGTCCCCTCTCCTGTGTGGTGTAGTACATAGAGGATCTGTCGGCTCTCCTGTGTGGTGTAGTATATAGAGGATATGTCAGCTCTCCTGTGTGGTGTAGTATATAGATGATCTGTCAGCTCTCCCGTGTGGTGTAGTATGTAGAGGATCTGTCAGTTCTCTTGTGTGGTGTAGTATATGGAAGATCTGTCAGCTCTCCCGTGTGGTGTAGTATATAGAGGATCTGTCAGCTCTCCTGTGTAGTATAAAGAGGATCTGTCAGCTCTCCTGTGTGGTATAGTATATAGAGGATCTGTCAGCTCTCCTGTGTAGTGTAGTATATAGAGGATCTGTCAGCTCTCCTGTATGGTGTAGTATATAGAGGATCTGTCAGCTCTCCTGTGTGGTGTGGTATAAAGAGGATCTGTCAGCTCTCCCGTGTAGTGTATATAGAGGATCTGTCAGCTCTCCCGTGTGGTGTAGTATATAGAGGATCTGTCAGCTCTCCTGTGTGGTGTAGTATATAGAGGATCTGTCAGCTCTCCTGTGTGGTGTAGTATATAGAGGATCTGTCAGGCCTCCTGTGTGGTGTAGTATATAGAGGATCGGTCAGCTCTCCTGTGTGGTGTGGTATATAGAGGATCTGTCAGCTCTCCCGTGTGGTGTGGTATATAGAGGATCTGTCAGCTCTCCTGTGTGGTGTAGTATATAGAGGATCTGTCCCATCTCCTGTGTGGTGTAGTATATAGAGGATCTGTCAGCTCTCCCGTGTGGTGTAGAATATAGAGGATCTGTTAGCTCTCCTGTGTGGTGTGGTATATAGAGGATCTGTCAGCTCTCCTGTGTGGTGTAGTATATAGAGGATCTGTCAGCTCTCCCGTGTGGTGTAGAATATAGAGGATCTGTCAGCTCTCCTGTGTGGTGTAATATATAGAGGATCTGTCAGCTCTCCTGTGTGGTGTAGTATATATATATCTGTCAGCTCTCCCGTGTGGTGTAGTGTATAGAGGATCTGTCAGCTCTCCTGTGTGGTGTAGTTTATAGAGGATCTGTCAGCTCTCCTGTGTGGTGTAGTTTATAGAGGATCTGTCAGCTCTCCTGTGTGGTGTAGTATATAGAGGATCTGTCAGCTCTCCCGTGTGGTGTAGTATATAGAGGATCTGTCAGCTCTCCTGTGTGGTGTGGTATATAGAGGATCTGTCAGCTCTCCTGTGTGGTGTAGTATATAGAGGATCTGTCAGCTCTCCTTTGTGGTGTGGTATATAGAGGATCTGTCAGCTCTCCTGTGTGGTGTGGTATATAGAGGATCTGTCAGCTCTCCCGTGTGGTGTAGTATATAGAGGATCTGTCAGCTCTCCCGTGTGGTATATAGAGGATCTGTCAGCTCTCCCGTGTGGTGTGGTATATAGAGGATCTGTCAGCTCTCCTGTGTGGTGTAGTATATAGAGGATCTGTCAGCTCTCCTGTGTGGTGTGGTATATAGAGGATCTGTCAGCTCTCCCGTGTGGTGTAATATATAGAGGATCTGTCAGCTCTCCCGTGTGGTATATAGAGGATCTGTCAGCTCTCTTGTGTGGTGTAGTATATAAAGGATTTGTCAGCTCTCCCGTGTGGTGTAGAATATAGACGATCTGTCAGTTCTCCTGTTTAGTGTAGTATATAGAGGATCCGTCAGCTCTCCTGTGTGGTGTAGTATATATATCTGTCAGTTCTCATGTGTGGTGTAGTATATAAAGGATTTGTCAGCTCTCCCGTGTGGTGTAGTATATAGAGGATCTGTCAGCTCTCCTGTGTGGTGTAGTATATAGAGGATCTGTCAGCTCTCCTGTGTGGTGTAATATATAGAGGAACTGTCAGCTCTCCTGTGTGGTGTAGTAAATATATATCTGTCAGCTCTCCCGTGTGGTGTAGTATATAGAGGATCTGTCAGCTCTTCCGTGTGGTGTAGTATATATATATATATATCTGTCAGCTCTCCCGTGTGGTGTAGTATATAGAGGATCTGTCAGCTCTCCTGTGTCTTGTAGTATATAGAGGATCTGTCAGCTCTCCTGTGTGGTGTAGTATATAGAGGATCTGTCAGCTCTCCCGTGTGGTGTAGTATATAGGGGATCTGTCAGCTCTCCCGTGTGGTGTAGTATATAGAGGATCTGTCAGCTCTCCTGTGTGGTGTGGTATATAGAGGATCTGTCAGCTCTCCCGTGTGGTGTAGTATATAGAGGATCTGTCAGCTCTCCTGTGTGGTGTAGAATATAGAGGATCTGTCAGCTCTCCCTTGTGGTGTAGTATATAGAGGATCTGTCAGCTCTCCCGTGTGGTGTAGTATATAGAGGATCTGTCAGCTCTTCTGTGTGGTGTAGTATATAGAGGATCTGTCAGGCCTCCTGTGTGGTGTAGTATATAGAGGATCTGTCGGCTCTCCTGTGTGGTGTAGTATATAGAGGATCTGTCAGCTCTCCCGTGTGGTGTAGAATATAGAGGATCTGTCAGCTCTCCTGTGTGGTGTAATATATAGAGGATCTGTCAGCTCTCCTGTGTGGTGTAGTATATATATATCTGTCTGTCAGCTCTCCCGTGTGGTGTAGTATATAGAGGATCTGTCAGCTCTCCTATGTGGTGTAGTATATAGAGGATCTGTCAGCTCTCCTGTGTGGTGTAGTATATAGAGGATCTGTCAGCTCTCCTGTGTGATGTAGAATATAGAGGATCTGTCAGCTCTCCCGTGTGGTGTAGTATATAGAGGATCTGTCAGCTCTCCCGTGTGGTGTAGAATATAGAGGATCTGTCAGCTCTCCTGTGTGGTGTAATATAAAGAGGATCTGTCAGCTCTCCTGTGTGGTGTAGTATATATATATCTGTCAGCTCTCCCGTGTGGTGTAGTATATAGAGGATCTGTCAGCTCTCCCGTGTGGTGTAGTATATAGAAGATCTGTCAGCTCTCCTGTGTGGTGTAGTATATAGAGGATCTGTCAGCTCTCCTTTGTGGTGTAGAATATAGAGGATCTGTCAGCTCTCCCGTGTGGTGTAGTATATAGAGGATCTGTCAGCTCTCCCGTGTGGTGTAGAATATAGAGGTTCTATTAGCTCTCCTGTGTGGTGTGGTATATAGAGGATCTGTCAGCTCTCCTGTGTGGTGTAGTATATAGAGGATCTGTCAGCTCTCCCGTGTGGTGTAGAATATAGAGGATCTGTCAGCTCTCCTGTGTGGTGTAATATATAGAGGATCTGTCAGCTCTCCTGTGTGGTGTAGTATATATATATCTGTCAGCTGTCCCGTGTGGTGTAGTGTATAGAGGATCTGTCAGCTCTCATGTGTGGTGTAGTTTATAGAGGATCTGTCAGCTCTCCTGTGTGGTGTAGTTTATAGAGGATCTGTCAGCTCTCCTGTGTGGTGTAGTATATAGAGGATCTGTCAGCTCTCCCGTGTGGTGTAGTATATAGAGGATCTGTCAGCTCTCCTGTGTGGTGTGGTATATAGAGGATCTGTCAGCTCTCCTGTGTGGCGTAGTATATAGAGGATCTGTCAGCTCTCCTTTGTGGTGTGGTATATAGAGGATCTGTCAGCTCTCCTGTGTGGTGTGGTATATAGAGGATCTGTCAGCTCTCCCGTGTGGTGTAGTATATAGAGGATCTGTCAGCTCTCCCATGTGGTATATAGAGGATCTGTCAGCTCTCCCGTGTGGTGTGGTATATAGAGGATCTGTCAGCTCTCCTGTGTGGTGTAGTATATAGAGGATCTGTCAGCTCTCCTGTGTGGTGTGGTATATAGAGGATCTGTCAGCTCTCCCGTGTGGTGTAATATATAGAGGATCTGTCAGCTCTCCCATGTGGTATATAGAGGATCTGTCAGCTCTCCCGTGTGGTGTGGTATATAGAGGATCTGTCAGCTCTCCTGTGTGGTGTAGTATATAGAGGATCTGTCAGCTCTCCTGTGTGGTGTGGTTTATAGAGGATCTGTCAGCTCTCCTGTGTGGTGTGGTATATAGAGGATCTGTCAGCTCTCCTGTTTGGTGTAGTATATAGAGGATCTGTCAGCTCTCCCGTGTGGTATATAGAGGATCTGTCAGCTCTCCCGTGTGGTGTAGTATATAGAGGATCTGTCAGCTCTCCTGTGTGGTGTAGTATATAGAGGATCTGTCAGCTCTCCTGTGTGGTGTAGTATATAGAACATCTGTCAGCTCTCCTGTGTGGTGTGGTATATAGAGGATCTGTCAGCTCTCCTGTGTGGTGTAGAATATAGAGGATCTGTCAGCTCTCCTGTGTGGTGTAGTATATAGAGGATCTGTCCCCTCTCCTGTGTGGTGTAGTATATAGAGGAATTGTCGGCTCTCCCGTGTGGTGTAGTATATAGAGGATCTGTCTGCTTTCCCGTGTGGTGTAGTATATATAGGATCTGTCAGCTCTCCTGTGTGGTGTAGTATGTAGAGGATCTGTCAGCTCTCCCGTGTGGTGTAGTATATAGAGGATATCAGCTCTCCTGTGTGGTGTAGTATGTAGAGGATCTGTCAGCTCTCCTGTGTGGTGTAGTATATGGAAGATCTGTCAGCTCTCCCGTGTGGTGTAGTATATAGAGGATCTGTCAGCTCTCCTGTGTAGAATATAGAGGATCTGTCAGCTCTCCTGTGTGGTGTAGTATATAGAGGATCTGTCAGCTCTCCTGTGTAGTGTAGTATATAGAGGATCTGTCAGCTCTCCTGTGTGGTGTAGTATATAGAGGATCTGTCAGCTCTCCTGTGTGGTGTAGTATATAGAGGATCTGTCAGCTCTCCAGTGTGGTGTAGTATATAGAGGATCTGTCAGCTCTCCTGTGTGGTGTAGTATATAGAGGATCTGTCAGCTCTCCTGTGTAGTGTAGTATATAGAGGATCTGTCAGCTCTCATGTATGGTGTATTATATAGAGGATCTGTCGGCTCTCCTGTGTGCTGTAGTATATAGAGGATATGTCGGCTCTCCCGTGTGGTGTAGTATATAGAGGATCTGTCTGCTCTCCCGTGTGGTGTAGTATATAGAGGATCTGTCAGCTCTTCTGTGTGGTGTAGTATATACAGGATATGTCAGCTCTCCTGTGTGGTGTAGTATATAGAGGATCTGTCGGCTCTCCTGTGTGGTGTAGAATATAGAGGATCTGTCAGCTCTCCCGTGTGGTGTAGAATATAGAGGATCTGTCTGCTCTCCCGTGTGGTGTAGTATATAGAGGATCTGTCAGCTCTCCTGTGTGGTGTAGTATATAGAGGATCTGTCAGCTCTCCTGTGTGGTGTGGTATATAGAGGATCTGTCAGCTCTCCTGTGTGGTGTAGTATATAGAGGATCTGTCAGCTCTCCTGTGTGGTGTGGTATATAGAGGATCTGTCAGCTCTCCTGTGTGGTGTGGTATATAGAGGATCTGTCAGCTCTCCTGTGTGGTGTAGTATATAGAGAATCTGTCAGCTCTCCCGTGTGGTATATAGAGGATCTGTCAGCTCTCCCGTGTGGTGTGGTATACAGAGGATCTGTCAGCTCTCCTGTGTGGTGTAGTATATAGAGGATCTGTCAGCTCTCCTGTGTGGTGTGGTATATAGAGGATCTGTCAGCTCTCCTGTGTGGTGTGGTATATAGAGGATCTGTCAGCTCTCCTGTTTGGTGTAGTATATAGAGGATCTGTCAGCTCTCCCGTGTGGTATATAGAGGATCTGTCAGCTCTTCCGTGTGGTGTAGTATATAGAGGATCTGTCAGCTCTCCTGTGTGGTGTAGTATATAGAGGATCTGTCAGCTCTCCTGTGTGGTGTAGTATATAGAACATCTGTCAGCTCTCCTGTGTGGTGTGGTATATAGAGGATCTGTCAGCTCTCCTGTGTGGTGTAGAATATAGAGGATCTGTCAGCTCTCCTGTGTGGTGTAGTATATAGAGGATCTGTCCCCTCTCCTGTGTGGTGTAGTATATAAACGATCTGTCGGCTCTCCCGTGTGGTGTAGTATATAGAGGATCTGTCTGCTCTCCCGTGTGGTGTAGTATGTAGAGGATCTGTCAGCTCTCCTGTGTGGTGTAGTATATAGAGGATCTGTCAGCTCTCCTGTGTGGTGTAGTATATGGAAGATCTGTCAGCTCTCCCATGTGGTGTAGTATATAGAGGATCTGTCAGCTCTCCTGTGTAGTATATAGAGGATCTGTCAGCTCTCCTGTGTGGTGTAGTATATAGAGGATCTGTTAGCTCTCCTGTGTGGTGTAGTATATAGAGGATCTGTCAGCTCTCCTGTGTGGTATAGTATATAGAGGATCTGTCAGCTCTCCTGTGTGGTGTAGTATATAGAGGATCTGTCAGCTCTCCAGTGTGGTGTAGTATATTGAGGATCTGTCAGCTCTCCTGTGTGGTGTAGTATATAGAGGATCTGTCAGCTCTCCTGTGTAGTGTAGTATATAGAGGATCTGTCAGCTCTCCTGTATGGTGTATTATATAGAGGATCTGTCCGCTCTCCCGTGTGGTGTAGTATATAGAGGATCTGTCTGCTCTCCCGTGTGGTGTAGTATATAGAGGATCTGTCTGCTCTCCCGTGTGGTGTAGTATATAGAGGATCTGTCAGGTCTCCTGTATGGTGTAGTATATAGAGGATCTGTCGGCTCTCCTGTGTGGTGTAGAATATAGAGGATCTGTCATCTCTCCCGTGTGGTGTAGAATATAGAGGATCTGTCTGCTCTCCCATGTGGTGTAGTATATAGAGGATCTGTCAGCTCTCCCATGTGGTGTAGTATATAGAGGATCTGTCAGCTCTCCTGTGTGGTGTAGTATGTAGAGGATCTGTCAGCTCTCCTGTGTGGTGTAGTATATAGAGGATCTGTCAGCTCTCCTGTGTGGTGTAGTATATAGTGGATGTATCAGTTCTCATGTATAGTGTAGTATATAGAGGATCTGTCAGCTCTCCTGTGTGGTGTAGTATATAGAGGATCTGTCAGCTCTCCCGTGTGGTGTAGTATATAGAGGATCTGTCAGCTCTCCCGTGTGGTGTAGAATATAGAGGATCTGTCAGCTCTCCTGTGTGGTGTAGTATATAGAGGATCTGTCAGCTCTCCAGTGTGGTGTAGTATATAGAGGATCTGTCAGCTCTCCTGTGGGGAGTAGTATATAGAGGATCTGTCAGCTCTCCTGTGTGGTGTAGTATATGGAAGATCTGTCAGCTCTCCTGTGTGGTGTAGTATATAGAGGATCTGTCAGCTCTCCTGTGTGGTGTAGTATATAGAGGATCTGTCAGCTCTCCTGTGTGGTGTAGTAGATAGAGGATCTGTCAGCTCTCCTGTGTGGTGTAGTATATAGTGGATGTATCAGTTCTCCTGTATAGTGTAGTATATAGAGGATCTGTCAGGCCTCCTGTGTGGTGTACTATATAGAGGATCTGTCAGCTCTCCTGTGTGGTGTAGTATATAGAGGATCTGTCAGCTCTCCCGTGTGGTGTAGTATATAGAGGATCTGTCAGCTCTCCCGTGTGGTGTAGAATATAGAGGATCTGTCAGCTCTCCTGTGTGGTGTAGTATATAGAGGATCTGTCAGCTCTCCTGTGGGGAGTAGTATATAGAGGATCTGTCAGCTCTCCTGTGTGGTGTAGTATATGGAAGATCTGTCAGCTCTCCTGTGTCGTGTAGTATATAGAGGATCTGTCAGCTCTCCTGTGTGGTGTAGTATATAGAGGATCTGTCAGCTCTCCAGTGTGGTGTAGTATATAGAGGATCTGTCAGCTCTCCTGTGGGGAGTAGTATATAGAGGATCTGTCAGCTCTCCTGTGTGGTGTAGTATATGGAAGATCTGTCAGCTCTCCTGTGTGGTGTAGTATATAGAGGATCTGTCAGCTCTCCTGTGTGGTGTAGTATATAGAGGATCTGTCAGCTCTCCTGTGTGGTGTAGTATATAGAGGATCTGTCAGCTCTCCTGTGGGGAGTAGTATATAGAGGATCTGTCAGCTCTCCTTTGTGGTGTAGTATATAGAGGATCTGTCTGCTCTCCTGTGTGGTGTAGTATATAGAGGATCTGTCAGCTCTCCTGTGTGGTGTAGTATATAGAGGATCTGTCAGCTCTCCTGTGTGGTGTAGTATATAGAGGATCTATCCTGTGTGGTGTAGTATATAGAGGATCTGTCAGCTCTCGTGTGTGGGGTGGTATATAGAGGATCTGTCAGCTCTCCTGTGTGGTGTAGTATATAGAGGATCTATCCTGTGTGGTGTTATATATAGAGGATCTGTCAGCTCTCCTGTGTGGTGTAGTATATAGAGGATCTGTCTGCTCTCCTGTGTGGTGTAGTATATAGAGGATCTGTCAGCTCTCCTGTGTGGTGTAGTATATAGAGGATCTATCCTGTGTGGTGTAGTATATAGAGGATCTGTCAGCTCTCGTGTGTGGGGTGGTATATAGAGGATCTGTCAGCTCTCGTGTGTGGGGTGTTATATAGAATCTATCCTGTGTGGTATTTTTAAACGGCATGGTGGGCCCCAAGAATGATTTTTCTCTGGTGGGCCCAAGGTACTCCAGTCCGACGCTGCACGCACAGCCCTACTGTATAATGACACACACGCACAGCCCTACTGTATAATGACACACACGCACAGCCCCACTGTGTAATGACACACATGCACAGCACCACTGTATAATGACACACACGCACAGCCCCACTGCATAGTGACACATACGCACAGCCCTACTGTATGACACACACACGCACAGCGCCACTGTATAATGACACACCCACACTGCCCCACTGCAAAATTACACACACGCACAGCCCCAATGTATAATGACATAGACGCACGCAGCTCACACACACACGCTCGCAGCTCACACACACACACACAGCTCACACACACACACGCAGCTAACAAACACAGCTTCCACACATGCAGCACCCACACACACGCAGCTCACACACGCAGCACACACACGCAAAAAAAGCTCCAAAAATGCACAGTATTTGAGAAATTAAGGCTTTAACAGATACCAGCAACAGTGAAATCTGCAATCCAGAGACACTATTGAATTAGCTTTTCAACAAATTTTAATGACATATCCATTTAATCAATACCATGGTAGCCTATGGATGAAGGATGGCACTGTTAGACATCAGCCACAAACATCCATAATAGGCCATAATGGTATTTTTGTTTTTACCACATGTACTCTGAAAAGCTTATATCTTAAAGGGAATGAGTCACTTTTGATAAAGCTATTATTTTCTTATGCATTGCAGAGCCAGCTGTCAATCCAAATGTCAGGGTGTGCTTACAGCCGCCACCTAAATAGTGGCTGTAACTGTGCCGAAACTCCTGTATGACTGAAAGCCGATGGCTTCCAGGTAGAAATAAGTTAATTTTCTCTGGCGTGCTGCAACTTCAGTGTGTCGACCAGACATCTTTCTAGTGCTACTTGCTGCAGATTAACTCTATATTAGCAGGTTTATAGTTTTAGGGGATGCGACAGGTTCACCTTAAAGGCTCATTTTCAAATTCTTTAATGAGTAAAACTACAAAGTGCTTAAAAAAAAAAGTTTGTTTTTTTTTAGTTGTATAATTTACTGATCTCAGCCTGGATGACGGCCCACCTTTGCAGTCTATCAATGATGGCTGGTGTTCTAAGCAAGGAGCACAGCACTTGCAAGGGCTTTCTGAGAACTTATAAGTGTTGCTCTGAAACCAGACAGATATCTGACTCCAGCCAGCTACATTGATACCGTACTTCTCCAAAGCTTCAAAGGCAAAAGTGTCAAATAATTTGGAGCATACTGCATAGTAATTATCATAAAAAACCTCATTGAAGACAAATACAATTTTTACCTTTATTAGTAAATCATAAAGAGGGGACAAACAACACATAATAACACACACCATACAAAAAGTGCATACTAGATCCATCCTAACAATGATCCCTGAAACAAACCCCTACCTACCAGGTATTTATCGTTTCTCATCACTGTGCATGACAAGTCATTCTCCCTGACCATTTATTTATCTCTCTTCCCCCTTTTTTTCGCTGTCCCTTCAGCAATTAGTGTGACTGTGTTTGGCCTCTTTGGACATCCTGGGTGTATATTGATCACTTACAAGGAGGGATGCACAGGACATCAGGGTCAGCCATCGTTGAGCGGGGGCGCCATTCTCATAATTTTCAATAGGGTGCCACCTCCGCTGGTAGGTAGGGGTTTGTTTCAGGGATCATTGTTAGGGTGGATCTAGTATGCAGTTTTTGTATGGTGTGTGTTATTATGTGTTGTTTGTCTCCTCTTTATGATTTATTAATAAAGGTAAAAATGTTATCTGTCTTCAATGAGGTTTTTTATGATAATTACGTTGAATATAGCCTTGTACACAATAGATTTTTTCAGTAAGCATACTGCATAGTGGCAGGCAGGAAGCCAAGTGGTAGGGGAGCAGTGTTCTCCTGAATGCACAAAATTATACATCATTCATCAGCCATAGACCTTTCTATTAAAGAAAAGCCACAAACATTTAACATAAAACTTTTTACTGTATTCTGCAGTATGAGATAGAGTACAGTATATCAGACCTAGGCAAAGTGTGGCTCGCAGGCAACATGCGACCCTTTAGCTGTTACAGTGCAGCTTTCTGCCAAAACAGCCAAAAGGCTTCATGCAGGTACTTCCCACGTCAAGCAGCGATCCTCCACCCAGCATCTTCTTTTCAATGATATCTGCATCCAGCGAATGCAAAGATGAAACAGGGAGTCATCAGATACTTGGTCCATCATTGAGCCTGTGAGTCTGAGAACAGAGTAGGCGTAATGAGGTTACTACCTCGCGCCAACAGTGCCTCAGTAAACATCATAGACCAGAGCAGCTGAAGAACGGGGTTAGACAGATGAAGGGAGGGCAGAACACTGTGAAGGTGACTGTGTGGGGACATAATAATGAACATGGATGTTTGTTAGGACAAACAATTTGTAAAGGGGCTGTGTAGGGACATCATTCTGATTGTGTGGCTATGTGAGGACATAATACTGTGTAAGGTGGCTGTGTGGTGACATAATGCTTAAAATGGATGTTTGTTAGGAGTAACACTTTGCAAAGTGTAAGGACATAATACTGTGTGAGGGGGCTGTATGGAGACATAATACTGTGTAAGAGGGCTGTGTGGAGTCAACATTCTGAGTGGGAGGCTTTATGGGGACAGAACACTGAGTGGGGAGCTATGTGGGGAAATCATTCTGTGTAAGGGGGATGTGTGGGGACAATACTGTGTAAACAGGCTGTGTGGCGATATCACTCTGCAAGGGGGCTGTGTGGAGACAATAATGTGTAAAGGTGCAGTGTGGCAATATCACTCTGCATGGGGGCTGAGTGGGGACATAATACCTTGTAGTGAGACTGTGTGGGGACATTATACTGTGTGAGGGGCTCTGTGGGGACTTCATACTGTTTAAGGGACAGTGTGGTGCCATCATGCCATGTGGGTACATCATACTGTGTGAAAGGGAGTGGGAAAATAATATGGTTTATGGGAACTATGGGCATCATATTGTGTTTGAAGCTGTTGATCAAGGTAAAATGGCTCATTAGTAGGAACAGTATGATTTACTCCTTTATATAAACTTTTATAAAAAATAGTAAATCATATTGTTTGATTAGCTGCTTCAGATAGAATACAGGTTACATTAAGTCCTATCATAACATGTATCATAACATGTATTACCAGTAGCAGTTAGTCAACAGGCTAAATTCCGCTCAATATTAAGTGATAAAAAATTAAAAATTAATATAAAACCATAGCAATAAGCAGAATTTAGTCCAGCTGGTTGGTTCACCCCTCCACATCAGTCACAGTATCTCATGTAACCCCTTGGGAAAATCAATTGCACATTCCTGGTGTATTTCTATTTTTTCCAGTGTACTTTTTTGTGACCTGCTAACATATAGCATGGTGGAAACCCCCTTTAAGTACAATTTATGGGAAAATGTGTAAGAATGCTATATTATGCAGAAAATGAAACTATTGATCTCTTCCTATCTGATATGGTTGATGCAGAAATTTGTGACCTAAGGCAAAAAGCAAAACCTTTAGACCCACACTGTAACTTGCATTAGCCATGTTTTTTATGAATGCGCAGCTTGTACTAGTGTTAACAAAAATGCTATTCAACACTAGAAGATGATTCAATTTACGATGTTTTTCCTTTATATATAAGACATCAGTAGAGTAGTTACAGTGAAGGAAATAATTATGTGATCCCTTGCTAATTTTGTAAGTTTGCCCACTGACAAATTCCTGAACAGTCTATAATTTTAGGATTTAGGTTAATTTTAACATCGAGAAATAGAATATCAAAAATAAAATCCAGAAAAACACATTTTATAAATTATACACATTTATTTGCATTTTGCAGTGAGAAATAAGTATTTGATCCCTCTGGCAAACAAGACTTAACACTTGGTGGCAAAACCCATGTTGGCAAGCACAGCAGTCAGACGTTTTTTGTAGTTGATGAGGTTTGCTCACAGGAGCAATTTTGGTCCACTCCTCTTTGCAGATCATCTCGAAATCATTAAGATTTTGAGGCTGTTGCTTGGCAACTCGGAGCTTCATCTCCCTCCATAAGTTTTCTATGGGATTAAGGTCTGGAGACTGGCTAGGACACTCCATGACCTTAATGTGCTTCTTTTTAAGCCACTCCTTTGTTGCCTTGGCTGTATGTTTTTGGTCATTGTCTTGCTGGAAGACCCAGCCACAACCCATTTTCAATATCCTGGCGTAGGGAAGGAGGCTGTCACTCAGGATTTCAGGGTAAATGGCTATATCCTTTCTCTAATTGATGCAGTGAAGTAGTCCTGTGCCCTTATCAGAGAAACAACCCCATAACATAATGTTTCCACCTCCATTCTTGGCAGTGGGGATGGTGTTCGTTGGGTCATAGGCAGCATTTATCTTCTTGCTAACACGGTGAGGTGAGTTAATGCCAAAGAACTCAATTTTTGTCTCATCTGACCACAGCACCTTCTCCCAATCACTCACAGAATCATCCAAGTGTTCAATGGCAAACTTCAGAGGGGTCTGCACATGTGCCTTCTTGAGCAGGGGGACCTTGTGGGCATTGCAGGATTTTAAACCTTTACGGCGTAATGTGTTACCAATGGTCATCTTGGTGACTGTGGTCCCAGCTGCCTTAAGATCATTAACAAGTTCCCCGTGTGTAGTTTTAAGCTGATCTCTCTCCTTCGTCATGATCAAAGATACCCCACGAGGTGAGATTCCTCATGGTGCCCCAGATCGATGTTTATTGACAGTCATTTTGTATTTCTTCCATTTTCTTACTATTGCACCAACAATTGTCTCCTTCTCGCTCAGTGTCTTACTGATGGTTTTGTAGCCCATTCTAGCTATGTGCAGGTCTATGATCTTGTCTCTGACATCCTTATAAAGCTCTTTAGTCTTGAACATGTTGTAGAGGATAGAGTCTAATTGATTAATTGCGTCTGTTGACAGAAGTCTTTTATAAAGGTCACTATGTAAGACAGCTGTCTTTAATGCAGGTAGCGAGATGATTAGGAGCATCTAACGGTCTATAGGAGCCAGAACTCTTAATGTTTGGTAGGGGATCAACTACTTATTTCTCACTGCAAAATGCAAATAAATTTATAGAATTTATACAATGTTATTTTTCTGGATTTTATTTTTGATATTCTAACTCTCAATGTTAAAATTAACCTACTCTTAAAATTATAGACTGTTCATGTCTTTGCCAGTGGGCAAATTTACAAAATCAGCAAGGGATCAAATAATTATTTCCTTCACTGTATGCACTGTGTACAGAATTATTAAGCAAGTTGTATTTTGATCACATGATAATTTTTATACATGTTGTCCTACTCCAAGCTGTTCAGGTTTGAGAGCCAACTACCAATTAAGTAAATCAGGTGATGTGCATCTCTGTAATGAGGAGGGGTGCTGTCTAATGACATCAAAACCCTATATAAGGTGTGCTTAATTATTAGGCAACTTCCTTTCCTTTGGCAAAATGGGTCAGAAGAGAGATTTGACGGGCTCTGAAAAGTCCAAAATTGTGAGATGTTTTGCAGAGGGATGCAGCAGTCTTGAAATTGCCAAACTTTTGAAGCGTGATCACCGAACAATCCAGTGTTTCATGGCAAATAGCCAACAGGGTCACTAAAAGTGTGTTGGGTAAAAAAGGCACAAAATAACTGCCCATGAATTGAGGAAAATCAAGCGTGAAGCTGCCAAGATGCCATTTGCCACCAGTTTTGCCATATTTCAGAGATGCAATGTATCTGGAGTAACAAAAAGCACAAGGTGTGCGATACTCAGGGACATGGCCAAGGTAAGGAAAGCTGAAAAACTACCACCTTTGAACAAGAAACATAAGATGAAACGTCAAGACTGGGCCAAGAAATATCTTAAGACTGACTTTTCAAAGGTTTTATGGACTGATGAAATGAGAGTGACTCTTGTAAAGGGCAGAGAGCTCCATTCTGACTCAGACGCCAGCAAGGTGGAGGTGGGGTACTGGTATGGACTGGTATCATCAAAGATGAACTTCTGAGACCTTTTCGGCTTGAGGATGGAATGAAGCTCAACTCCCAGACCTACTGCTAGTTTCTGGAAGACAACTTCTTCAAGCAGTGTTACAGGAAGAAGTCGGTATCGTTCAAGAAACACATGATTTCCATGCAGTACAATGCTCCATCACATGTCTCCAACTACTCCACAGGGTGGCTGGCCAGTAAAGGTCTCAAAGAAGAAAAAATAATGACATGACCCCATTGTTCACCTGATTTGAACCCCATAGAGAACCTGTGGTCCCTCATAACATGTGAGATCTACAGGCAGGGAAAACAGTACACCTCTGTGTATGCTGCGGTGAGAGGCTGTGGTGGCTGCTGCACGCAATGTTGATCGTAAACAGATCAAGCAACTGACAGAATCTATGGATGGAAGGCTGTTGAGTGCCATCATAAAGAAAGGTGGCTATATTGGTCACTAATTTTTTGTGTTTTGTTTTTGCATGTCAGAAATGTTTATTTCTAAATTTTGTGCAGTGATATTAGTTTACATGGTGAAAATAAACAAGTGAGAAGGGATATATTTGGTTTTTATTAAGTTGCCTAACAATTCTGCACATTGATAGTTACCTGCACAAACAGATATCCTCCTAAGATAGCAAATCTAAAAAAACCCACTCCAACTTCCAAAAACATTAATCTTTGATATTTATGAGTCTTTCGGGTTGATTGAGAACATAAGAGTTGATCAATAACAAAAATAATCCCCTAAAATACAACTTGCCTAATAATTCTGCTCACAGTGTATTGTTAAAACAGATGGGATAATTGGATCCTTTGTGTTCCTAAGGCCCAAGGCAAATAAATGATGTCAGTTGCCGTAAAGTCATATTAAATTGTATAACTATCCCCATATTGACAGATTTATTTGAAATATTGTGAATTATACTGTATTACATAGCTTTATACTTTACTGAACCCCTGATTAAAGGGTTACAGCTTATCAATTATAGGTAGAAAGTGTCTGAGCAAGGGTTCTCCTAAACCTGGGACCTCCTGTTATCAGGAGAATGGAGGTCCTGTGTCCTCTGTTGTAAAGGAACGACGATCCTGCATTCATTGGTTATAGGACTGATGAATAAGTATAGCTCTGTTGGTGGATGTACCGAATGGTGGGACACATGGTAAATAGAAACCATAAATGGAAAGAAAATAATTTTTAATTGTAAGATGACACTGTTAAATAAAATAAATGGTTTTCCACTACTTCAACACTGATTCTTTGTTATGCCGCCAATGTCCCTCCTCCGGGCTCCTGCCTTCCCCTAATAGTGGGAGCCTCATGATTCAAATGCAGAAAATTAGCTCCTGATTTGATAATCCGAGCAAGTAGAAAAAAACAATGTTTCTTCCATTGATTGGCTGCAATGGTCACGTGATGCCCCATCAGAAAAGGAAGCCAGAAGCCAGCCGTGAATGCATTATGGGGGAACCACGCCAATCCGATAGGTGCATATGGAGCGTAGGTGCAGGCGTAGTTTTTTATCCAATTTTGAACTACCCTGGAACCATAGTATGACCTTCATTTAAAGGTCCATGATTACATTTGTTTTCATTGTGTTAATCACTGGAAGTCACTGGTGATTATGAGTCTCTGATTTGTTATATTTCTAGCCCAGGTACATGTTAAATCTTAATTTGACTTTATGCACTAAGGCAAAAATAATTGGGATATTTTTCGCTGAAATCCATATATATATTGTATATTGTAATTCATATTTGATTTTTCAAATTCATCTACTGGAAACGTGCAGGTAAACAATATAGACACCTTTTGAGAACTTTTTTTTTATTTCTATTTTAATTAATGTATTTTTGGCTAGAAATCATTTTGCTATTGGGTTTAAGTAAAAATGTTGCATTGTTTGCCTTTCATTGCCTATGTGTAAAGCTTTCTATTGCTTAGTAAGCTCGTTCTGAGTTTGTAACTCTCATCTTCCTTCATGTAAGTGACTTTTAAATGATTTCCAACCACAAAGTTCAGTTCAACTTTCATGTGGTCATCATAAGTCAGCTGAAAGAAGCAGAGAAGGAGGAAGGTAACGAGTAATCACTCACTTTCTGATTGTCAGAGAACTGATTCTGCAGCTAGTAGACATCGAGACCAGCAGGCAAATGACATCTAAAAATGGCAAGTGTCAAATAGGCAAAAGATATAGAATCCTTCAGGTGTAAGAATGCTGACAAGGACCTACATTCAAAGCTTACCAAAGAGCACTGAATTAGCCCTGCATTCAAATATTGGCTTTCAGCCAACATAAGGACCTAACAGCAGAAAATACAGCATATAGCTTCATTTTGTGCAATGTGAAAACTCCTTATACACATTTACGTAGTTAATGCGTTATTCTCATGTTTGGACGTTATCCCCTATCCATTGGATAATATGGGATAGGGGACAAGTTCTTGCTCACTGGGGATCCAATATTAGGGTGAATTGAGTGTTGTCAATCATGCGCACTGCTACTCCATTCATTCCTATGAGAGTAACGAAGACCAACCAATACTCAACTATTTCTGCCAGTCCCATTTAGGATCATTCACACCTCAGTTTTTCTCGTACAAGTGCTATTTGTCTTTTTAGGAGTACATATGATATTCTACGAAGCTGTTCACATGATTGATTCTTTCATCAGACTGTGTGTTCCTCAGAAAATATCAGAGACATTTCCGCTTTTCATCCAAGCGTTGGATCAAAATTGGCAATTCAAGTCTATGGGTCTGTGAAAAAATTGTCCCGGTCTTGGATGACATTCAATCTTCATGGATTGTCAAAATAAAGAAGTATTGTAAATAGCAAATGGAATAAAACTTAACTTTTACTATACAGATTAACATTAAAAACTCCGTGATACACCAACCAAACCCCTCAGTGAGAAGGGGGGGGGGGATTAAACAGCAAGCCAACTAACAGGACACAGAAGGGAATTGTATAAGCTGATCAAAGCATGCCGGTCTAATGTTGAGACCAAAATACAGCATTTATATGAATTACCTCTCAAATTGGCAGTACGCAAATGTCCTATAGTGTAACAAAAAATCAGATGTGTCTCACCTTCTGTTATAAAGAAATATTGCCTTAGGACAATATGCTCTAAAAAATCCAGAATTCCTATGTTTTTATTTAAAAAGTTTATCTTGTGTGTCACCGCTGAGAATTCATGCGTTCCCCGCATTGCACATGCGCACTAGATGTGCTTCAGAGACCGGAAATGAGGTCCGGAAACCAGAAATGCGCTGCACACTGGGCAAGGTGGACATCGGACGCGTCTCCGGTCCATAAGATATTTATAGGACACGAGCGGGGACTATGTAACGCAGCCATTACCGGTATTCTCGCACTCCCTTGATGAGTACCTAAGAGGATGAAACGCGAATGGAGAGGCCATTCTATAATAGAGGCCGATCACCCCATTTCCCTGAACAAGAGATACGGCATATACACGCTAAACAAAATGGGTGAGATCTAACCATATCAATGCGTTATTTGGTTGCATATGGGTTGATTAACCATTACTAAAGCATTAGATATGCTATGCAATGTAAGAACCAGTCTATAACTCAATGCCAAAAGATCTTACGTGGGATGCTCATACTAATAATGAGGGGATGAGATCCAAAGCTGTATATAGATGATTTTTGGCAAGTGAACATAACATTGGGTTCATTATTGCCTTTTTTCTTGGCTACTTATAACATGCTGCAACTTATATGCTGATAAAAAATAGCCACAGAATAGCCCTCTTTGACTGAAATACGCATTTAATACATGCACATTGTGCACCTGATAATATGCATATAAGGATTGGTATTTTTGACCTATAAAAGTGTTATGGTTACTATACTGTAAAAACAACCATATTGGAGAAACATCTGGGCACCATAATCCAGGATCAGTTGATTGATTAGAATAACCCTGTAGCCAGACAATACTATAGGGGCTAAGATTGAAGTTGGGTAAATACACCATTTTTTTTACACTATAGGACATTTGCGTACTGCCAATTTGAGAGGTAATTCATATATATGCTGTATTTTGGTTTCAACATTAGACCGGCATGCTTTGATCAGCTTATACAATTCCCTTCTGTGCCTTGTTAGTTGGCTTGCTGTTTAAGCCCCCCCTTCTCACTGAGGTGTTTCGTTGGTGTATGATAGAGTTTTTAATTTTAATCTGTATAGTAAAAGTTAAGTTTTATTCCATTTGCTATTTACAATAGATATCTTTGTGGATTATATCCCGCTTTACAATATATATATATCTCAAAATAAAGAAGGTGGAGAAACTTTTTTTTCCTCGCCATGTATGAGAAAAACTGATGACACTCAGACAAAACTCTGATCCTTCTCTGAACAGTCTAATGAGAGTCATCCGTCAGTATTTCCTGTACGTGGAGAATACCGATGTCTGAATGAAGCCTAAGAATGAATGAAGTGACATTGCACATTCTGTCTTCAGAACTCCAGTTCCTGGGATTGGTGGGAGTCCCAGCGGTTGGACCTCAAGCAACTGGGAAGTCATCCCCTATTCAGAATGGACATATCATTGGTGCAACGTGTGCAGCTGCAGAGTTGCCCAAAAGGTAAGAGAGGCCATTTTCAAATCAGCAAGCAGGTTCTCTCACAGACACAAAGAGAGGCCCATATATTGATCTTGCACATGGGCCCTCTTCGATCTGTGTCCACCACTGCCCCTGTCTCATATTATTATATGGATAGGGGATAACTTCCAAACTTAAAATACCTGTTAACCTCGTATCCATGCAGCTTTGATCACTAAGAGGTGAGTGTACATATTAGTGATCTCTGCAAAGCAATCATACAACTAATTATCCAAATGGCGATACATACGAGGCATAATTTGTGCTCTCTTATTCTCAAATATGATGCAATATTTAAATCCCTTGGATTACCTTTACCAATACACTTTATCACTTCTGGCAGATAAGAATTACTAAGGTACACAGTTTCCATTCTAGTGTTCCTGAATAATAGTTTTAACATTTCTGTAGACAAAATAACAATGAGACTCAATAAGGAAGATGGGTCATGTGTACACTGGACATGTCCACTGTATGTATAAATAAGGAACATTTATTTTCGGATGAAAATGTTATGTCCTAAGCTGTGTGATGGAGAACACTATAGCAATATGTTGAACCCAAGGTCAGACTGGTCAAAGGACAGAGTCGTAGATCGGCTTTCTTCACAATAGTACAGTTTGTTGGCCAAGCTCTATATCTAACTACCTATATCTATATATACAGTAGTTCATATATACCTATACTGACAAAGTCTGTTTTGACGACCCCCATCCTTGGAACTCAATGTATCTACAGCCCTCCAGAAGATCTCTATCTACACCCCTATCAGAGAATTGCCCAATGGTCCAGACTCTGACACAATAATGGGCCTCAAAGATTAATCAGAAGATGATCCCATTAAGAGCTCAATTTAAAGTCAACTATTTGTGCCTCACCTCTATTTTTTTATTACTTTTTCCTGTTGTATTTCATCTTATTCTCATTATGCCTTACGCTTACAATGATAACAAAAATTCAAACAGAATTTAAAATGAACGTCTTCTGTATAGATGGAGGGGAATGATAGAGTCATATAATCTATTGGATCCAAAAGGGCCAAACCAAGTTTTTAACATATTCATACATTTTCAGGATGAACAGAAGGCCAGGACAATGCAGAGAGCACACTTTCTGCAGTAGTGGTCCGTACCTTAAGGCTCGTTCACTCATTTGTCAGTAATTTTATTTGTATATCAATAATTATTTGCGTTTCATCAGTGATTTTTTTTATCAGAGTATCATCAGAGTTCGGTCAATGTGTTGTTTTTATCATCAGAGTTTGTTTTCTCAGATGAAATCAAAAAATGATGGAGGGTTCTCAAGCTTCTCCTATCGAACAGACTTTGAAAAGTGGACGGTATATGGATAGTATTCGAGTGCTGTCTCATTTTTTTATGGCTCAATAGACTATGCTTTGGCTAGTTTGATTGGACACTCTGATCAAGGAAATAATCAGACATGGGAACTACTCATAGACTATCATAGGTACGAGTGATATCCATGTTTTCCTGGATAGCACTCTTTGAAGAAAAACGGACATGTTAAGAACCCTTAGAACAGTGTTCCTCAACTCCGGTCCTCAAGACCCACCAACAGGTCATGTTTTCAGGATTTCCTTAGTATTGCACAGGTGATAATTTCATTACCTGCTCAAGCATTAATTGCATCACCTGGGCAATACTAAGGATATCCTGAAAGCATGACCTGTTGGTGGGTCTTGAGGATTGGAGTTGAGAAACACTGCCTTAGAAGACTTGTAGAAGTCATATTTTTAATCAGTTTTTTTTACAGCTGCTCCTGAGACCATCAACATCAGCATATAATCACAGAAATGCTTCAGAGTCTAGGTAAGGCCACCTGCACACGTTTAGTATTTGGTCAGTATTTTACCAAAACCAAAACCAGGAGTGGGTGATAAATACAGAAGTGGTGACGTGTTTCTATTTAACCTTTCCTCTGATTGTTTCACTCCTGATTTTGGCTTATACAAGTACTGAAGTAAAATACTGACCAAATACTGAACGTGTGAATGTGACCTAACTTGCATTATATCGAGGGTGGAAATCACCATTTTGCAGATATATAGGAATAAACATATTTTCTGTAGATATATCCACACAAATAATGATCTACTCACCCACTTGGTCCGGGTCTCTGAGCCTGTGAGAAGCGCCATTCTGCATTAGGCTGTGCCTGCTGGAAGAAAACAGAAAAGTGCTTGTAATTGCTACATACGGACATTGTAAAGAAATAGGAGAAAAACACATTGATTCATCTTATTTTCTTTGTCTCGAAACCTAAAAGGAAATAGATTATATTGTTTGGAAAACATAGCATAAACTGAAGGTTATCCTTGAACTTGGCTGTAACCAACAGAACACGATGTTAGTAAAAACACTGTATTGTCGTTTATATTTCATCACCAGAGGCATGAAAAAGGGAGACATTGCTCAGAACATTACAGATAAGCAATCCAATTAGTTTACATTCCTCTTAAATCTGGACCATTGCCCTCAATTTCTCAGACAAGGTCCAATCTCCTCTTCTTGGACTATCTGTTATTGTCTGCAGCACTGATATCACGTCAACAGCCCTGCAGCCAATTAGCAAGATCTGAGGCGCTGAGTCTGGTGTCATCAAATAGGGCAGAGCTGCTCATTTATTGGCTCCATACGGACATTGGGAGATCCCACAATGGACCCAGAAAGGGTGAGTAAGGCCCAGGTTTTGTCTTTTTTAACCCTGCTGTTGTCTTCGGTCTGGGGACACCGATTTTGATCTTTGGTATTTTTTGGGGTGTTCAAAATGCGGTTCTGAAACTTGTGGTTGATTGACTTAAATGAGGATGGATCGGTCGGCCACAGGTTTCTGAGCCGCATCTTGAATATTTTAAAGAATATTGAAGTTCAAGGTCGGTCGTTTTTGACCGAAGACAACAGCAGGGTTAAGCAAATTGCGCCTAGGAGCAGCGGTTTTCTGAAAGTGGAAAATTCCTTTAATCACATGAAATGTACACACAAGAAAATGCATTTCTTACCTACTGTTCTGCAACCCATTAATTAGAAGAATAAATTGATGTATTGTATACTACTCTTTCCTTGTGAAATAGTCAATGAATGTAAAACTAACAAAAAAATATACAAAATCCCATCTCTATTACTATACAATTATCGTCATTAAAACCAATACATGAGGCCTAATATTCCACTAGAAAGCTCACATTGGGTTTATGGGGTTTATGATAAATTACAGTATTTTCTTAGTAGCTGTGCCAACTTTCATACTTGTGTGCCACAAAGAAGTGACTTGTTTCTTAAGGTAAAGACGGCCCTTGGAGAATTGTAGTACGACGGAGCGTCTATGAGGAATAACCTCATTAAAATAGACATGCAATGATGGCAGTCTCCCAGCTGGACAGACACCAGCTGAGATTCCTTGCAGGGATATAGACTTCTTGTAATGAGATTGTGAACAAGGGAAGTACAGCACATGGCACAGCAAGGGGTTCATACTATATACGATAAGTACAGAGTGGTTGGAAAAGAGCCGGCGGATAGGATCATTTCAAAAGAAGACTTTCAGTGTTTTACTACATTGACTTTAATTGATATGAATAATGAATTCACAATGTTTTTTAGCACATTTTAGACCTAAGCTTAATAATAAGATGACTGGGGTCCAATACATTAAGACTGGCATTTTGCGCGCCAGTATTAATGAAAGGGCATGGTAGGGTACGATGCTGTTTACTCAATGAATTAGGTATATCTTATCAGAGGTGTGTGCTTCCATACGTCTTGTCCAATCAGGGACTGGAGAACAATCCTGGAGTAAGCTACACTTAACTGGTTTAAGTTTTGAACATTTTATAAGCAGGCCATGTCCCGCCCAAGCTCTGCCCATTTTGGCAGATCTTCTCGTGACTGGGGTGAAAATGAAAAAAGTCACAAAATATTAGCGCAATTCTCACTTAGAGTGGCACAAAAATGTTTTGACTTTTCAGAAATCTGATGAAACGAGGTCTTAGATTCTCACTGATAGAAGCACATTGTCAATGTTGTGGTACAGAATTGTCTTTCTGGCTCAAATAGTTGTAACCACGATCACTTTACCAGTATACAGAATATACACTGTATATCATAGGTAGTATCTTTGTCTTTACATTACTGGTAGTACCCTCCTCCCAGTCACTCCATTAGCATGACTCCACTAGTAACTCCTCCATGACCTTCTTCAGGCTCTGCTTGGACCTCAGCTGCTCAGGTTTATAGATCATTACTAAACTCTGGTAATTGGAAGAATTGGATTGATTATCCACAAAAGGACAACCAGCTCTTGAGTAATCACCAACATATACTTCTATTAATATAATGCTCGGAAACCAGATTTTAACATAAAATTTTACAGAATGAAAATGGAAACAGGTACCAACAACTCTGTAAGAAATAAAAGCATTTTACAGGAGACCGAAGACCCTTGTTCACATCTGGAAGTAATAACCTATTGTTGGAGCTACTTCCTCTAATTAGGGGTTTTAGACTTTGCGGCTATGTTTTATATGCCAGTCCTATGATCCTCTAGCACCTTGGGGTCAATAGGTACTGGTCAGTATGCCACTTTATTTCCTTTTCCAATTACCCACATCTGGCCAGATGTAAAGTAATTGCCGTTTCGTCTTTTGCTTCAAACAAACTTTAATTCCGGCCCTATAATAACCTGATATAAATCACTATTATGTGATGAATGGAATGAGGAAAGTTAAGTGAAATACTCTCGGTGTTCGTGGATTGCATGACCCATAGCTGTAGTAACGTGCAACTTCAGAGAGTTTAGACAATTTGCTTAATCAATTTCGCATGGTTGTGTAAAAACAAATGATATCACATCATCAGTAGCTCGGCCATGTTATGATAGGTCTATGCAAATAGTGAATTAGGGCTTGACAGATTTGTGTGAGCTAAAGGAGGAAGAGCTAAAGGAGAGGGCGAAATAAAAGAGCCACAGAAAGTGATCTATTACTAATGCTAAACATGATCCAAGCTTCTGCCGGAGTAGTGATCATAGAGGTGTACAGTGGAGGGAGTGGTGGAACCTCATGCTACTACCACTCCATTTATTCAGGATGGGTCCTAGAAGTCTCCCTGATCATACATTTGTTACCTGTTTTCTTAATCATGGAAAAAGCCCTTTACCCCTCAGTTTGTTATCAATAATTTGCCTGTTCGTTATGGAGATAATCAGTAATAACAAACAGTGTAATCAATGTAGGCCACTTTGTCATTCTGTACATAGTCATACGTAAGGTTATAGAGCTATAAAGGGACAGGCCAAATACATTCCCCAATTGTATATATATTTTTTTCTATTTCTGAATGTTTGTTTGCATACTACAATCAATGGATAATGCACAAATGTGTAATCTTGGTCATTGGACAAAGAACTTGGATTCAATTCAATCCCTCCAGTGAGGAAAGTTGAATGCTTAATGTTTTTTTCTACATAAAGGTGGCGAGTATAATTATGTGATTGCTGAGTAAGCCTATGAGCTACATAATGGAAACTGTCAGGAATAATACAAAAGAAACATCAATACATAAGAGATCTGCTAGGTAGAGTCAGTGCACCTGCCTCCAGAAACAGCCGTCTAATTTACACATCAATACAATTCTTCCCGGTTACTGCAGAAACCTGATGTGAAGCAGGGCTTTGAGGAAAGGTCTGAGAGACTCTGGCATAATGTCTTCTTCCTGCGCTCATGAAAAATAAATGTAAAATCACCGATAGACTCTTCTAGAACAACCTTGCCCTAGATTGTTTTAACTCAATTTTACAAATCTACTTATTAGTACTCACAATTATAATTTGCAAATAACTAAAATGTATCTATCGATCGATCGGTCGATCTATAATAACACTAATAATAATATTGATTTCTTTTTATATTCTAATATTCAATATTCACAATTCTTTACAATTCAGAAATAATAAATAGATTAAATATCGGACATTGCAGAAAAATACATAGTCCACCAACTCCAACAAAAGGAGTGAGGACCCTGCTTACAACCTTACAATGGATAAGGGGATCTCCAAAAATATAATATCTCCCCTATCACATAATTCAAACAACAGTCAATATTGAACAGATGACCTGCCATCTTTCGGTGTATACCCCACTTGGAAATCTGAGAGTAAATATACCTTTACATGGGAGTTTACTCCTCAGTGACCACCAATACGTCTTCTTACTGACCTGAAGAGCACCTGAAGGGTTAATAAACTACAAGAAAGCTATTTTGAACATGTCGAGGGTAGGGTTGAGCAAAACGGGTCGGCCATTTTCAGAAGTCGCCGACTTTTGGCAAAGTCGGGTTTCATGAAACCCGACCCGACCCCTGTGTGGGGTCGGCCATGAAGTCGGCGATCTTCTGAATCTGGTATCGGAATGCCAATCCCGAGTTCCGATATGTTTGCAATATCGGAAATCGGTATCGGAATCCATATTTAGGTGTAAAATAAAGAATTAAAATAAAAAATATTGCTATACTCACCCTCTGACGCGCCCTGGTACTAACCGGCAGCCTTTCTTCCTTCGAATCAGCGCGTGAAGGGCCTTAGAT
Organism: Ranitomeya imitator; assembly: GCF_032444005.1. Lineage (NCBI taxonomy): Eukaryota > Metazoa > Chordata > Amphibia > Anura > Dendrobatidae > Ranitomeya > Ranitomeya imitator. The sequence goes on from NC_091285.1 coordinate 54,293,810, forward strand.
GACGTTGCGGCTTGTGATTGGTCGCGCGACCGCCCATGTGACCGCTCGTGCGACCAATCACAAGCCGCGACGTCACCGCAAGGTCCTTCAAGCGCTGATTCTTAGGAAGGAAGGTCACATGGGCGGTCGCGCGACCAATCACAAGGCGCGACGTCATCTAAGGCCCTTCACGCGCTGATTCGAAGGAAGGAAGGTTCCCGGTTAGTACCAGGGCGCGTCCGAGGGTGAGTATAGCAATATTTTTTATTTTAATTCTTTATTTTACACTTAAATATGGATCGCAGGGCCTGAGGGAGAGTTTCCTCTCCTTCAGACCCTGGGAACCATTGGAAACACAATGCACTGCATTGGGTTTCGAGTTTCGGCCGACCCCGACCCCGACTTTTTTATAGGATCGGCCGATTTCACTCGACCCGACTTTTGAAAAAGTCGGGTTTCGTGAAACCCGACCAGATCCTATAAAAGTAAAAGTCGCTCAACCCTAGTCGAGGGGTGCTGTTTTAAAAATGGTATCATTGTTGGGGGGTTTCCAATATTCCGGACCACCAATGTCACTTCAAAACTGAATAGGTCCCTAAAAAAATAAGTTTTGTATACTTCCTTGAAAAAATGAAAAATGACTCCTACAGTTTTAAACTTTCTAGAATGCTAACAAAATAATACAACATCTTTACACATGGCGCTGATGTAAAGCAGACGTGAGGGAAATGTTATTTGCTAATGTTTTTTATGTGGTATGACTATCTGGATTAAAGGGATAATCATTCAAAGTTTGAAAATTGGTAATATTTAAAAAAAAAATTTAAATTTCTGATATTTTTTTAAACGAATGCAAACAATATCAACATATATTTACCATTCTATATCTGTAAGTCCATGTAATACAGTGATATACTCCAGATATACAGTACAGGTATTAGTAATCTGAACATTGTGCTTGGCAGTAAGCTGATCCATACATTATAGATCACTAGCTCTTGCAGAGCTGATACATTGATTGACTTAGTTTCATCAAAGGCAAACTGCATTATTCATCACTTATTAAGGTGGGCTATGTTCATATTCCTGGCAGTGACAAATGACAAAACTGATAAATGACTGATGATGACTTCAGGCCATCAATATTAATGATTACAGTGAAAGTGCTGCTGGGCACTTGTGCAAATTGGATGGTTTCTTTTAAGGAAAATAAGATATTCTGCACATAGTCATAAAAGGAACATTACAGTGGACTGGAAACCCGCTGCAACACAATCTTTATTCTCTGATGCCCCACGTATTTTTCTACTTCTTAAAAAGGTTCAGAAATATTTCCATGTATATGTATCCTATATTGTACTAGGAGCTCTAGTTTGTTTTAGCTTTATAGGCATTGTACTTAAAGGGGTTGTCCATTACCAGCCAACCAAGATTAATCATTTTAGGAATCAAATGACAAAAAAAAGTGTATGTCACCTCCTGCAGCAGTGCCGACGCTGCTGTTCCCAGGGAGTGACTAACTTGTTATGTCATGTGCAGGCTGCAGCCAATCAATGACCATTCTTTGATTGCAACTCATCAAATGTCCATCAGGATGTCTGTTCTGATGAGGCTGCCCTTGACAAACCAAGTCACTTCACACTTCGGGAAAAGCTCCGCCTCGGGAGGTGAGTATACATTATTTATATTTTATATGGGGTCGTGAATTGATTATTAATTATGCGTTGCTTATGTAGCGCTATCATATTCTGGAGTGCTTTACATACATCATCATCACTGTTCCCAAAGGGGCTAACAATATAGATTCATAATATAGATAATATAGATCACTATGTCTTTGGGATATGGAAGGAACCTGGAGGAAAAAGGAGCACCAAGAAGAAATTGGAGGACATCCACGCATACAAACTCTTTGCAGATGTTGCTCTTGATGCAATTTGAACCGATGACCTCAGTGCTAACTACTGAGCCACCGTGCTGCCCATTAAGCTGTGGGGGTTGCCCTGTAGTTGACAAAACTTTGTAGGAGTTCTCTATTTTACCTTTATTTTAAATAAATGTGTTGAGGACATAATTTATGGCAATTACTAATAGCTAAGTATTACAGGTTTTCCTCCTTTGTAATGCGCCACCTGCTTGTTAGTACCACCTTCATCACAGACTGCCAGTGATCATGTCCTTAAAATGACCATTGAAGGAAGAGCATGCGATCATCAGTCTCTTCCGAATGAAATACACGTCACACCTTCATTGGGTGGAGGCTAATGGACAGGTCAGGTCACAAGCTCCTCCATAAATGGATAACATGGGAACAGGAGCACTGAACTGTCTGTGAGGACGGCAGCACTTTACAAAGGAGGATAGCCTGTAATACATTCTAAAGTGCAGTAATGTATGCTGGCTATTTTTGATACTAGTCTGGCTCATAATGGGGTTCTCCATATTATACACCTTAATAAAGCAAATATAACCCTTGACTATTAATATTAAATATGACAAATGGAGCAAGATTCATGGCTAGTCTATCAGTAATGCCTGATGAGTCGAATTTGTTCTACCTCCCCTCCCCCATCACTTATCAGTGTATCATCATCCCCACTCTCGAAAATAAATTACTCTACATCCATATCACAATAGAACAAATCATCCAAGGATTTCTGTAATTAACAGATGGAGATGATGTTGAACCATGTTGAAATCTCAAATCCTGGGGATTCTAATTGCAGCACAAATCCACATTTCGCAATCCCCTCTGGATTGTTTTTGTGATGAACGCTCCATTACACAATCCAAAACATTAAAAAAATACAATTTTTAACAAAACTCAACTTGAGCTGAATCCTTGGTATGGATCAGAGAATAAAATGTGAGGATTAGCAAATGGCCTGATTCATCCTTCCCAAATATTTCCTAAGACAGATATGTACGTCAGCCAAAGTTCAGAGTTACTGCAAGAGGATGGAAAAACATCTTCAAACCCATTGCTTCATATTTGAGGAATGTAAAGAAAATAGAAATATATTGTCAGCTGGATCTGGTTATGTATAGTTATCATACATACCAGCAACAGAAGAACTAGATTTTTTAAATAAGTCCTTCCTTTCGGCATTATGAAAACTGTCCAAAAGTCTCCATGCACATTACAATCTTTGGAAACTGCTGATTTCGATGGAACTGGATGACTGTCTTTCAATTCTCGAACTATAGATATTCTCTAGGGAAAGAAGGAAGGAATTTGACCATGCCTAATCTTTTTGTTCTCAGGGATGCACATATATGCTTGGCTGAAATGAGCATGCATGTGTGTATAGAGGCATCAAAAGGAATAGTTGTTGGCTATTGAAGATTTTGAGCACCACATAGGGCTCATTTCAATATATCCAACTATGCAGTTTTTATTTTCTTCCAGGGCAGCAAAGACAAGTAAGAGAGAAACTGATGCAAGAACTGATTCTTTAGATTACTATGGCAGTGTCTACATGTATCCAGTGCCTCAGGTGGTAGATGAAAAACCACTAAGACACCAATTCATTTCAGTGTCTATGTCGGAAATCTAGCACAAAAAACTTTGCGCGTAGATTCCCTCATTCGATTCGAGAGAATTGGATCAATTTTGTCAGTGGCATTCCGATCAAACTCTGATCTGCGTTTGATCAGAGTGTAAGCTAAGTGTGATCTGGTAATTGGGTGCGTTCCAATTTGAACAGCAACTTGCAGTATGCTGTAACTTTTTTCTCATGCAGAATCTGCAAAAGAAAAAAAATGCTGATCTGCACTGCCCCATAGAATAACATAGGTCAGAGTGCTACCTGACAAAACATTGGATAGCACTCGTCTGATGTAAACGCTCGTGTAAGCAAGCTCTAATGGTCGCAACATTTAGAAATTTTTGGTGTTTTCATGCCAGTTTCGGCAACCTCTACCAAAATAGAGATGAGGAGGTACTAGACATGGTGACACCGGCTCATCTGATTCATGATGAGTTGTGGCATTCCTTCCACCAGAAATATCACTTCAGCTCGCAACTGTAGTACAAGTTGTGGTGAGACATCACCAAGACCGGTGCTGACAACGCCGCTCTTAATTAATCAGAGTCTACATGTTGCATTTTTGGATCTTGCTCGTTAGTTTTGTAGTAGAAGATCGTCAAAAAGTGGTTGATCAGCTGAGGCACAGGAAAACAGATCTTGGTTTCATGAATAAATGGAAACCCAGCCTGATATTGCAGCATGGTGTCATGATGGAGGTCTACCATTACACCTGCTCTCCATGAAGCTTCTCTTCACAGCCCTTTTCAAATTATGTAATGTTGGCAAATTATTGAGGATCTCAGAACTTGATACAGTATATGAGACAAAAGAGTAATGAAAGGGATTTTTAGCCAATAATAGCAATAAAGGACATTACAAGGAACCTCTTTCTGGTTGTAAATGCTACTTACAGGGAACAATAGATGGCATTCACCTGCACAGACGCTACATATCTAATGTTCCTTCAAGGCCATTATATCATATAAAGGCACCTTCTAACCATTGTCCATCAGCTATTCCTGGGAGAATTCACTATATGGTTAACAATGCTTGAGCATAATCATACACCTCATTGATTTTTTTCTTTCCTGGTGAGTCATCTAAACCAAATATAGCTCCTCTGCAGGCTATTTAATTCAGTTCTGTAAAGGCTTCTTTGATACTACTGACAATGGCACATGGTTGCAATCTATAAATACTTTTGATATAAAAAGCAGCTGAACCATGATGCAGAAAAGTTCTTAACATACAAGCTACTGCTTATTTGTGGTAAACCACTGAAACCAATCAGAGCCAGGTATTATTCCATCTACTTTACAATAGGCAAGAAATTAATTATCTAATTTTCTGGTGCTTTTCAATACATGAATATAATTGTTACGCTTAGGAAGTAACCTTCAGTTCCCACAACTGAATTGAAACCACCATGTTCTTTCTTGAGCACTGACAGTGCGCTCTTTTGCAGGCTTGTCAATTCTCATCAGAGGCAGCAAAGGAGCGCACTGTCACTGTGAATTGGTAAGAATATTGCACCGGGACAAGGGAGCTTGTACTGAGCATTTATGAGAATTGACTATCATCACATGGTCATTGACATCACAACTATCGCTTTGTTTCAGGGTGAGGGTAGAGGCTATGGCATTGATCAAAGCCTCTGCTCACGATGATGTCCTGTTTGAGTATCCCAGCATAGACTGAGGATTTTTAAATGTCATCTAACCTGAAGCAGGTAAAAAAAATAAAATAAAGCAGTTAGATTAGAGAAGCAATGGTGGCAACGTTTTAATTAAACTATATTAGAAAAGTGATTAGACTATTACAATAAATGTAAACATTTAAGATAACAATCAATGCTAGTTTCAGACCACCCTTAAGGGTACCGTCACACTATACGATTTACCTATGATCACGACCAGCGATACGACCTGGCCGTGATCGTAGGTAAGTCGTAGTGTGGTCGCTGGAGAGCTGTCACACAGACCGCTCTCCAGCGACCAACGATGCCGAGGTCCCCGGGTAACCAGGGTAAATATCGGGTTACTAAGCGCAGGGCCGCGCTTAGTAACCCGATGTTTACCCTGGTTACCAGCGTAAAAAAAACAAACAGTACATACTTACATTCCGGTGTCTGTCCCTTGCCGTCTGCTTCCCGCACTCACTGACTGCCGGCCGTAAAGTGAAAGCACAGCACAGCGGTGTGCTGTGCTTTCACTTTACGGCCGGCAGTCAGTGAGTGTGGGAAGCAGACGGCAAGGGACCTGACGGACACCGGAATGTAAGTATGTACTGTTTTTTTTTTTTTACATTTACGCTGGTAACCCGGGTAAACATCGGGTTACTAAGCGCGGCCCTGCGCTTAGTAACCCGATGTTTACCCTGGTTACAAGCGAACGCATCGCTAGATCGGTGTCACACACACCGATCTAGCGATGACAGCGGGAGATCCAGCGATGAAAGAAAGCTCCAAACGATCTGCTACGACGTACGATTCTCAGCAGGATCCCTGATCGCTGCTGCGTGTCAGACACAGCGATATTGTAACGATATCGCTGGAACGTCATGAATCGTACCGTCGTAGCGATCGAAATGGCACTGTGTGACGGTACCCTTAATGCGAGGATGATCACCAGGGTTTCTAGTTTTGAGGAACCCTGTAATGAGCTTATGCTTTTACAAGTAGGAATTAACCAAATCAAACAGCAGCTTTAACGGCTCCAATGTCTGGAAATGGATGAAACTGATATTTATTTGCATAAGAGGATCTGTAAAAATAAATGTGTATAGGGCTGTGAAAAGTGCCCAGGCAAGACTAAACACGAACACGTCTCCACATGTAAAACGCAAGACCAGAAATAGACAAAGCCTCTGGAAAGCTGCCAGCGTGATTTGTATGTGCTCAATGTGTGTAGGGAAGCAGACTATTAAGTAGCACAATGATACACAAGCACACAAAGGGCGCTATTATCCTAAAAAATGGGATTGAATTGATTGTAATGACATTTTAATCCAATTATTATGGTTTTAGTCAGATCATATATTATACAGCATCCACTTTTAAAGAATTATTAAAAGTTTTATTGGTTATCAATTAACAGAAATAAGCACTTAACATAGATCAATCTGTTTGTAATGCCTCTATATAATACATGAGTTTCACTTTTTGCATAAAATAACTTTTTGATGATTTTCATTTTGTGAGAAACACCTGTTCTAAACAATAGGTTATTTTGTTACAATAGGTGCACAATTGCATTGGAGATTCTGTTAGGAGCTTCCATCACAAGTTCAGTCATTTTTTATTGGAAAAATGCTCTGCTATTTTTTTCCATTAAATGAAGGCTATCTGAATCGGGTCTGTCTAGTGCTTTTTGTCATTGTCATTGGATGTAGCCGCTTCTTCCGGAAGTTCAGATTTTCTGTTCCTGTTATGGAACAGAAAAATGGAAATTCCTATCCCAAGGTATAATATTGAAGAAAGGAAACGTTCCCCTTATGACATGTGCCCAATGTCCCTACCGGGATAAGCTTAGTTGGCGGCTCAGGAGATCATATTCCACCTGTTACTGTACAATGACCATAAACATCACAGGAAATAACTTTAATTTAGAAAAAGACTACTGAAAACCACTGGCACAGGGTACAAATAGTCCAAGACAAAGTGCCAAATAATGCAATCTCCTGGACTAATAACAGAAGTGCTCCAACCTAATTTCTGGATGGGCTCAGAATAGCCGTTCATTAAGAACATGGTCACTGGGGATTGCACTGACAATGCCGGGATCAGTGCAGCTATTTATATCATGCAGCTGTGGTCCCTCTGATCTGTCGATGTCGCAGTAAAATGGAGCGTATGCTGCAGATATCTACCAGGCTGATATCCGTCCCCATTTACAGCAATGCTACGCATCACAAGAAATGACATATTTACATCTAAGACATTTAATTATCATTGTGACCTTTCATGGTGTCCCTAAATCATTAACACATATGAATTAATTAACATAATCAAACATGATGTATATGGTGTGATGCTAAGATAGAATTCTGTTGTATTGGATAATAGGGGGGTATTTATCAAGGAATTTGTTTCACATTCCTGGCATCAAAAAGTTGTTGTTCATAGAATCATTGAATGTTACAGTTGAACAGGACCTCCAGGGTCATCGTGTTCAACCCCCTGCTCAATGCAGGATTCACTAAACCATCTCAGACAGATGCTGTCCAGTTTTTTTTTAAAGATTTACATTGAAGGAGAACTCACCACCTCTCGTGGCAGCTCAATCCACTCATTGATCACCCTCACTGTCAAAATGTTTTTTCTAATATCTAATCTGTATCTTTTCCCTTTCAGTTCCATCCCATTGCTTCTAGTCTTTCTTTGTGCAAATGAGAATAAGGATGATCTCTCTACAATGTGACAGCCCTTGAGATATTTGTAGACCGCTATTAAGTTTCCTCTCAATCTTCTTTTTTGCAAGCTAAACATTCCCAAATCTTGTAACCGTTCCTCACTGGACTTAGTTTGCAGACCGGTCACCATTCTGGTTGCTTTTCTCTGAAACTGCTCCAGTTTTTAGATGTCTACTTTAAAATGTGGTGCCCAAAACTAGAGACAGTATTCCAGATGAGGACTGACCAGGGAGGAATGATTAGAGGAGGATAATTACTTCACATGATCTAGCCTATATGCTTTTCTTAATATATCCTAAAACTGTGTTTGGCTTTTTTGCTGCTGCATCACACTGTTGACTCATGTGCAGTCTGTGATCTTAGTATAGCCAAGTCTTTTTCTCATGTTTTGTTGCTTAGCCCTATTCCTCCCATTCTGTATATGCTTTTTTCATTTTTCTTGTCCAGATGATACCACAAAGATTATAATTTTTCTTGCCCAGATATTTTGTGCAAATATTTCTAATTTCTCACAACGTTTAAAAAATGGGTGGGAAAGAGGTTTAACTAGGTGAAAATTTATGAATTGTGACTTTATGAAAAGTCAGAATTTTCACTTCCGTAGGGTAATGCTGTAAAAACGAGAAAAATGTGTAGACAGAAGTATTTACAGATGCACTTAATTTACCAAACATAGCAAAGCATTTTGAGATGAACAACCTTAATACACATGATTTTTGTCAGGCCCTGATGTTATGAGCTTTCTTTGGACACCTTAAAAAAATAAGGACCTACGAGAAGGTGTATGTCTTCTTATGAAATCCCTAAGCAAATAATAAGCCAAGTTAATGGGGATTTTTGAGATCTGCACTAATGTTGGAAATACCCTTGTGTTATGATTACAATAATAAGCCATATAGAATTTAGGAATAAATATACCTTGTAATTATGCCCTAATTTATCATCACAGCATATTACCTATCAAATGTTTAATTACGGTATTTGTCAAGACTATATCACATGGCCACAGGCATCAACCTCAACATACAGTGGTGGATGCAATGTTAACACGGCACGCTGTTGGCAGCTCAGGCATCACACCACGAGGGGAGAATTTAGGAAATCCTGTTCGGTACCTTCCATTTTTGAATATTGTTTATGGAACCTTTGGTGCATAAAGGGTTTGTATAACCCTATAACTACACTAATTCTATGGCCTGATATAATAGTTTCTTAATCGGGTTGTCTTGTGTGAAACATTTATCACTTTTCCACATGATTGCTGATAATGATAACTAAATGATCTGACTGCTGGAACTCCCACTGATCTTGAGCAGCCCTAAAGTCCTACATTAATGAAGATATACATATTAATGTCGACTTCTATCCATCTAGGGGAGAAGTTATGAGCATTTTGATCAATAATTAAAGGGAGTTGATGGTGCAGTGGTTAGTGTCACACATGTGGGGATCCTCGTTCACATGATCAACCTCTTTTCACCCCCCCCCCATTGATAGGAGAGAAAATGCTGTTTGTGAGATAACCACTTTAAAGTGAATCTGTCAGCAGGTTTTTGCTATGTAATCTGAGGACAGCATAATGTAGTATCACAGACACAGATTTCAGTGGTGTCACTTACTGGGTTGTACAAAGACAGTACCTGCATGGCAGGCAACGCAAGCCTTTTTACAGGTGTCTCTAATTATGACTCCAGGCTCTATATGTTGCTGTCGGATGTGGGTGCGGACAGATGACCTGAAATCTTCTGCCCTCTAGTTTGTCTGACTCCTCCACTCTGATCAGGTGCTGCAGCACCACGTGCCTGCATGGCTCCTGCTCTCCTGATCTCTCCATTTTCCTCCGCTGTCTACTACAGACTTAACTAACTCCTCCTCCAAGCCAGAACATATATAAGGAAGCTCCCCTGAAACCGGGTTTAGAGCTCCCCTTCTGGCCTGGAGTCAGAACATGTTGCATGTATGCGCTACCTGTTAAATGGATCCTCCTTGCCTCCAGGAATGGCATCACTCTCAGCGAAAGGAAGGCAACACCACTGTAACAACCGGCTTCCTGGGGTGTTACACTCTCATACACATTAACGTGTCAAAACACCAAACACAGGCAAAGATGCTTACCTGTCTAAATAGGCCTCAATACAAATGCACAAGCAAGGTGCAGCGGACCCAAACAAAATAGCAAATGCACAGGTGCAATACCTAATGAAACAGCCAGCCTTCAATAAGGGTTTGGCCGTGTGGTACACCAATGCACTAAGATAAAATACTCTGTATGTGGCGTGTTCACACAAGGAATACAAAAAATAAAAAAAATATACGTTATTAATAGGCTGTAGCCAGATGCTTTGTATTCCTTGTGTGAACACGCCACATACAGAGTATTTTATCTTAGTGCATTGGTGTACTACACGGCCAAACCCTTATTGAAGGCTGGCTGTTTCATTAGGTATTGCACCTGTGCATTTGCTATTTTGTTTGGGTCCGCTGCACCCTGCTTGTGCATTTGTATTGAGGCCTATTTAGACAGGTAAGCATATTTGCCTGTTTTTGGTGTTTTTTCTTGAATGTGTCCTTTTTTGGTGTTTTTCATGTTAGAGTAGGACTGGCAATACGTAAGGACCCTTGGCGTGGGTTGCCAGCTTCCATATTATGGCCCTAATATCAACTAATACCTTTACATATATTTATATGTTTTTTTTTTTGCACGTATATTTTTTGCAGGGTGCAGCAGGGCCCAAATTGTTCTGTACACTGTGGCCTCTGTTCACACAGGATGCATTTTAGCACTGGGCAGCCCGCCATATGGCGTCATTAATAGGCTGCAGCCAGACGCTTTGTATTCCTTGTGTGAACACGCCACATACAGAGTATTTTATCTTAGTGCATTGGTGTACCACACGGCCAAACCCTTATTGAAGGCTGGCTGTTTCATTAGGTATTGCACCTGTGCATTTGCTATTTTGTTTGGGTCCGCTGCACCCTGCTTGTGCATTTGTATTGAGGCCTGTTTAGACAGGTAAGCATCTTTGCCTGTTTTTGGTGTTTTTTCTTGAACGTGTCCTTTTTTGGTGTTTTACATTAACGTGTCAGCCAAACCCATCGATATTGGCAGGCGCTGCCAACATTAATCTAATGTGTATCAGGAGCTTAAGAAGTCATTTGTGCCTGGGCCAGACCCATGCAGATTTACATCAGGATACTGTGTAATACACTGGCTGCATTCTTTCTGTGTAACATAAGCATATAATTGCTTACACAAGGTCTTAAATACTCTGCTACACCAGGTATATAATTCTATATATGCAAACACATATATACAGTATGTATACATACACATGTCCCTGAAGCTACTGCACAATCACATTGTTTAGTATCCTGCCCCCCTACCAGGCAAACCTCAACATTCAGGAAGTGCACAGGAAGTCATCCTGAAACTTTCCCTGACGCCACAAAAGCTGTAGAGCAATTGTATATATTTCCTTTAGATGTGGAGTTCATCAAGCCGTGCTGTTTTTTGACTATTAAAGTCTATGGTCTCTGTGCTGTACACCATAAAATGACAAGAATATGCAAACATCTAAACACCATGTAATACAAACACTCATATTTCTTCCATTATTGGGATGGCTTAGGAGCAGGAATCGATTTGGAATACACGCCTGCCAAATGACTTCACTGCTTTCACACAAGCTACACTTGCCTTCAAACTAGCCCTCACTTCTGCTAAACAGACCTATCTCATTAACCTTGTATTCTCACTATCCTACAATCTAAAACAACTGTTCAGCACATTTAACTCTCCTCTGCCCACCACTGCCACCTCCAACTCCCTTATCTCTTCTGAGGACTTTGCCACCTACTTCAAAAACAAGATCGACCAAACAAGGCACACCTTTACTTTTCCACCACCCCAATCACCCCATATACCAGACCTCTGCCCTTCCCTAATAACGTCCCTCTCCAACATCACTGAAGGAGAACTTACTCACCTCCTTTCAAAATCACACCTCACCACCTGTGTACTTGACCCTATCCCTTCCCACCCCCAACCTCCCTAACATGCTCATTCCAGCCCTAACCCATCTCTTCAACCTATCGTTATCTTCTGGTACCTTCCCCTCTGCCTTCAAACATGCCACCATCACACCAATCCTCAAAAAAGCTAACCTTGACCCTACTGCTATGCCCAGCTATCGCCCCATATCACTGCTCCCGTTTGCTTCCAAACTCCTTGAGCAGGATGTCCATGCTCAATTTTCCTCCCACCTCTCATCTCTCTCCTTGACAACCTCCAATATGGCTTCTGCCCCCGACCACTCCACCAAAACTGCTCTGACCAAAATTACTAATGACTTACTCCCAGCCAAAGCTACCAGACAGTTTTCCATCCTCCTCCTTCTCGACCTGTCCTCTTCTTTCGACACAGTCAACCACTGCCTACTGCTACAGATTCTTTCTTCCCTCGGCACCAAAGGCCTTGCCCTGTCCTGGATCGCCTCATACCATTCCAACCGCACATTTAGCGTTTCCCACTCCCACACTACCTCCTCATCCCACCCTCTCTCTGTTGGAGTCCCTCAAGGCTCTGTCTTAGGGCCCTTACTTTTTTGCATCTATACCCTTGGCCTAGGAAAACTCATAAAGTCCCATGGCTTCCAGTACCACCTGTATGCGGACGACACTCAGATCTACCTCTCTGGCCCAGATGTCAACTCTCTGCTGTCCAGAATCCCGGAGTCTCTATCAGCCATATTCTCCTTCTTCAACTCTCGCTTCCTAAAACTCAATGTAAACAAAACCAATCTCATCATCTTTCCCCATCTCGCGTATCTCCCCTACCTGATCTATCTATTATGGTAAACGACACCACGCTCTCTCCCGCACCTGAAATCCGCTGCCTCGGGGTAACTCTCGACTCTGCCCTGTCCTTCAAACCGCACGTCCAAACTCTTGCCACCTCCTTTTGCCTCCAACTCAAAAATATTACCAGAATCCGTCCCTTCCTAACCCCACAATCTACTAAAACTCTTGAGCATGCCCTCATCATCCCCGCCTCGATTACTGCAACACCCTCCTATGTGGCCTCCCCGCTAACTCCCTTGCACCACTCCAGTCTGTCCTCAACTCTGCTGCCCGGCTAATCCACCTCTCTCCTCGCTACTCCCCTGCTTCTCCCCTCTGCAAATCCCTCCACTGGCTCCCAATTCCCCAATGAATCTAGTTCAAACTACTAACACTGATCTACAAAGCCATCCACAAGCTGTCCCCTCCCTATATCTCTGAACTAATCTCCCACTATCTTCCCTCACACAATCTTCAATCCTCCCAAGACCTCCTACTCTCCTCCGCACTTATTCGTTCCTCACACAACCGCCTCCAAGATTTCTCCCGAATATCCCCTATCATTTGGAATTGCATGCCTCAACACATCCGATAATCCACCATCCTCGGATCCCTCAGATGGAACCTGAAAACCCATCTCTTCAGGAAAGCCTACAGCCTGCAATAACAATTCTGCCACCTCACCAACCGCCCGAGTTGCCGCTTCACCAACCGCCCGAGCTGATGCCTCACCAACCGCCCGAGCTGCTGCCCCACCAACCGCCCGAGCTGCCGCCTCACCACCACCAGAGCTGCCGCATCCCCAACCTTCTGTCTCTTCCCCAGTATCCCGTAGAATGTAAGTCCACGATGACAGGGTCCTCTCCCCTCTGTACCAGTCTGTCATCATAAATTTGTGTACTGTAAATGATATCTATAACCCTGTATGTAACTCCTTTCTCATGTACAGCACCAAGGAATTAATGGTGCTATATAAATAATAATAATAATAATAATAATATAATGGCCCTGATTCATCAAAGTGTTTTCACTAGGATTCTACTGTAAGACACATTGATAAGACACAATATTTGTGGGCAACGTGAGGTTGCTCAAGAGTCTTGTGACTTTTGACCTTTTCATGTCAGTTTCACTCAGCTCCACCAAAATTGGTGGAACGAGAATTGAAAGAGCAAGTTGATGCCACAGCTCATCTAATTCATGATGAGATGTGGCATTCTTTACGCAAGAAATCTTATTCCAGTTTAGGAGTAAGACTTATGGTGAGGTGTTCACCACTTTTTAAGAAGCTTCGATTTCAGTATTGAATCAAGTGCATTTGACTCCAGCATGTCCCATTATAGAGATCAGTGTGAAAAACGCAGGTTTTTATTAATTGGGGTCATTATTCAACCACCACATTAAATTGGTTATCTATTTAACTTAGCAAAAAAAATCTAAACTGCAAAAATTATGTCTTTTTGATCTCCATAATTCCACAAAGAAAGGCTGTAGCATGTGATCAAAAAGTTGTATCTATCTCAAAATGATAAAATTGTTGTCTTGCTCCACAAGAAAAGCTTTCTCACAGCTCCATTGGCCGAAAAATATAAATGTTTCGGGTCTCAGACAATGGTGAAACAACCCAAAAACATTTTTTTCTGCAAACTTCAGATTTTTTCAACACTAAAATATAAAAAAAACTGGACATGTTGGGTATAGGCGTAATTGAATTGATGTGGAGAATCAGATTGAATGGTCATTTTTACCACAAAATGTACACAGTTAAATCAATTCCCCCCCAAAATGTCAGAATTGCGCATTTTTTCACAATTTCATGGCACATGGAATTTTTTCCCCATTTTTCAGCACATTATGTGGTGAAATGAATGATGTCATTCAAAAGTAAAACTTGCCTTACAGAAAAAGAGCCCTCATAAGAGGACAGAAAAATAAAGTTATGTCTCTGGAAAGAAGGGGAGGAAAAACCGAAACCAGCCGCTTCGTGAAGGGGTTAAAATAAGTGATGGCCAAAAGGAACAGTATAAAATATTGTTAAAATGTAAAATAACTAATTTATAACAATTAAACAGATATAATAGTGTATGTATCATAGTCATCTTCCAGTGCTTATATAGCACCTATAGATATTATTTTTTCTTTTAAATCCCAAGAAAAAGAAATAGTTTTCCAAATATAGTTTTATATAGTTTTTTTTACTGTAATAAGCACAATATGTTAATGAGTAGGCTCCCCGCTGTCGTCATGTGTGAGGTCCTGGAACAAGGGGCTCCCAGAATACTAGCGGGCCTTAGGGTACCGTCACACTATACGATTTACCTACGATCACGACCAGCGATACGACCTGGCCGTGATCGTAGGTAAATCGTAGTGTGGTCGCTGGGGAGCTGTCACACAGACAGCTCTCCAGCGACCAACGATGCCGAAGTCCCCTGGTAACCAGGGTAAACATCGGGTTACTAAGCGTAGGACCGCGCTTAGTAACCCGATGTTTACCCTGGTTACAAGCGTAAAACTAAAAAAAAACAAACAGCACATACTTACATTCTGGTGTCCGTCAGGTCCCTTGCCGTCTGCTTCCCGCACTCACTGACTGCCGGCCGTAAAGTGAAAGTGAAAGCACAGCCGCTGTGCTCTGTTTTCACTTTACGGCCGGCAGTCACAGTGCGGGAAGCAGACGGCAAGGGACCTGACGGACACCAGAATGTGTGCTGTTTGTTTTTTTTTAGTTTTACGCTTGTAACCAGGGTAAACATCGGGTTACTAAGCGCGGCCCTGCGCTTAGTAACCCGATGTTTTCCCTGGTTACAAGCGAACGCATCGCTGGATCGCATCGCTAGATCGCTAGATCGGTGTCACACACACCGATCTAGCGATGACAGCGGGAGATCCAGCGATGAAAGAAAGTTCTAAACGATCTGCTATGACGTACGATTCTCAGCAGGATCCCTGATCGCTGCTGCGTGTCAGACACAGCGATATCGTAACGATATCGCTGGAACGTCACGAATCGTACCGTTGTAGCGATCGAAATGGTATAGTGTGACGGTACCCTTACAATCCCCTGGCAGCGTGCAATATCTGAGCCACGAAATCTCACTATTCATCGTTTGATCTTGCGGCTGCAATTTAAAGACTCTAAAGTTTTCATATTCCAGATATCAAGCATTTTCCAAGACTCATAATTTAATGAATCTGTTTAGAAGCTGTAATGCAATACACATGAAAGGCAAAAGTAATAAACGGATATGAATAATAAAAGACAAATTAATGGAGATGTCAATATCCTCGCTCTGCTCTGTCACTTTTTTCACAGACTGACAATCTGTGCACGTACATTGGAACTTAGCCAGTTTACTACGAATAAATGGACTTATCCAAGGACACAAGCTGGTTCCCATAGTGTCACGTCAAGAACAAAAAAGATGAGCAATGGGAAATCTTGGCAAAAACAATTAAAATATAAAATCTAGTCTACACTGCCGGTAGCCAACACAATAATAATTCTGATAAATTACAGCCACTCACACAATCCTAATATTGTTCTTACAAAATAAGTAATTCAATACATTAAAGTTATATAGGATAAATGCCCCTTGTACCATGAAGGTTTGTCGCCTGGTAATTTGCATATTGAAAGACATTTAAAGCCAAAAACGTAATGATGTCATTTATATCCAGACCAACCACTGTTTTATTGCACATCCTTCGTTTTCAGCAATGTTCATTTGCCTTTCCAATTACAAACACATTATCACAGCAGAATGAATTACATGTTTACTGATGAGATAAGTAGTGTTGACTTATACCTAATTATCCCCTCATTAGGATTGGGCTACACATAGATTTGTGCTATCCCATGTATAACTTTCTAATTAAAGGAGTTTTCCTACCCAGGAAAATGGTATTCATGTGCCTTATTAAACTATATTGGCCCTGAAGTTAAACGCTTTGATAAGTTGCAATTATTTTTGCAAAAATGTTTGCTCAACTCAATATTTCAAACAAAAATTTAGTGACTTGTAGTGTTTTTACACCAGTTTTTTTTCCAGTCAAAATATGTTTAGCTGAAGCAGGTTGGGGGCAGACTTCACAGTTCATCTGATTCATGAGGTTTACCATCCTCCGTACCATTGATGAGGGGTACAGAAGGATGCAACACTATATCAACTGTGATTGACTCATTAAGAGGCTCTTCCAACACCAGAACACCCCCTCATCAAGACGATCGTGAATAACAGCGGTCTTTATGAATCAGGACCATGGACTTTACACAGGGGGTCTCAGGATCCCTGTTACAGTGAGGAGAAAACCTAGGCCAAGAGTGACTTTGAGGTCCAGCAAAGTCCATGCCTTACAATACTACATTCATTGCAATTCAGTTGCATGTAACTAATATGTACAAGCAATTTTATTCACATTTTTTGTAAAAATAAAGCACATGAAGTTCCTTTAAACCCTACCTAGATAATTAATTTGCCTCATAGTATTGATGTGGAGTGCACAAATGGGTGCAGCTCCCTTCCTCAAATTAATACTCAGTGAAAGGATTTCAGATATCCACACAAGAATGCATTGATCTTCTACCCGGATGGTCTTCTCAAATAAGATGGCTTCTAAGCGTAATATATGGTGGAACTGTCTGTCTGAAGGAGATCATTTAGAGAGGTCCCACATTATAATAACCGATGTATGAATGCTTAGTACTTTATAACAGTCTTTGCCTGATGAAGAGACCTGTGTAGTCTTGAAAGCTTGCAATTTATTACCATCTTTTCAGTTAGCCATTAAAAGGTATCAACCACTGAGGACTCTCAATCCTAAATATTAGTACTTTATAAAGCACTGTAAAAAATTGCAATTGTATTCACAGCCTATGCCCAAGTTGGAAAAGGAAATAACGGTCAATTAACTCAATAGAGTGAATCAACTTAATGTTGACAAAGTGCGAAATATCAATTAAGACCCCCATACACGTTAGATAGATGTTGACCAAACTATGCCATTTTGGCCATCTCATCAGTACACAGGAGTGCTCATTCGGTCGAGCATTCCTGTTTTCTTTATGAGAAAGTCGCCAGATGACATATCGGCTTATCTCTGGGAGAACAAAAAGATCAGCAGTTCAACATTGGACATGTCTGATTGACGTGTTCCCTGACAATCAGTTGGATGGTGCCACCATACACATTAAAAGGTCTTCTGAGCCAAACAAAATTGATGGCTTAGCAGATATTAGCCTAATGTATGTAAGGAGCCTGTAATGTTTTGTACTATTTTTAGAATTTCTGCAGGTATAAGTAGAAAATAGAACAAAACAAGAAAGAGAAACACAAATCAAAATTGATTCAATAAATGCTGTTACACTTAAATGACTAAAGGTATTGTTACGGCATAAGAAAGAATGATGTCTCACCTGGCCAGATCCATTTAAGGGAGGAAATAAAACCTCAGTTTCACCGACTAAGCTTTTCAGCTGTGGAAAATTTAATGGCTTCATAAAGGTGAAATCATTTTTATCTGACATGGTAGAAAAACAGGACTTGTAACATTGACCCTGAGGGTCCATAGGACCCATTCTAACTTCCATATATTTCAGAGTACCATCTGGGTTGAGACGAAGAGTTGGATACTGCCCTGTGTATTGATGTGGTGTGGATGTATCTTTACAACACCACCCAGAACCTCCATGATCCTTCTTCAGACATTTTATAAGCAATATTGTAAAAGTGATAAATGAAACGCAGCTTATAGCCACGAGAGAAATTATTAAATACATAGTCATATCAGACTTGTTAGGTGTTGTCTGGAATAAATCCTTGGACTTCTTGTTTTCTTGGACCCTACCATCTTCTAATGTGACTATGATTGTGATGGTGGCAGATAAAGGCGGTTCCCCATGGTCCTTAACTAAAATCAACAAGCTGTGTTCTGGATTTTCATTTTCCTGAAAACTACGAGCCATTCTGACTTCCCCTGTTTGTGAAGATATCACAAATAAAGATGAGTCGGTGGCTTTGGCAATTTCATAAGATAACCATGCATTATGACCAGCATCTACATCCATAGCAGTGACTTTTGTGACGAAATATCCAGCCGGAGATGATTTAGGAATCTTCTGCTGGGCAGTCAACTCATCGGTATGTGCTGGGTAGAATATTTTTGGAGCATTGTCATTTGTATCCAAAATAAAGATAAAAACTGTTGCATTGGAAATTTGTTTTGGAAATCCAGAATCTTCAACTTTTACTGGAACCTGTAAAACTTGGACTTGTTCAAAGTCAAATGATCGTTGTGCATAAATACCACCAGTTTTCGAATTGATGTATACAAAAGAAGATATTGAAGAAGACCCTTCAACTTGGATGTCAAGGATAGAGTAAACTAAATTTGAGTTCTCACCTTCATCTGGATCAGAAGCAGATACCTCCACAAGGAGTTTTCCAGGTGTGTTGTTTTCTTCAGTGCCAGCTGTATACATGGCTTGGGAAAATGTAGGACAGTTATCATTGATGTCAGAAATTTTCAAAATAATTGTTTGTTGCGTCCTTAGAGAAGGTGAACCCATATCACTGGCAGTCAGATCAATTACATATTGAGATACCGTTTCTCTGTCTAGAATATCATTAGTAATTAAGGAGTAATGGTCGTGTGAAAAGGTAAACTTAAAAGGTAAGTTCGTTGGCAACTCCAGCTTCACTTGCCCATTTTCTCCGGAATCTTTATCTTGCACTTTGAAAAGACCAACAACAGTGCCTACTGGCGTATCTTCTGGAATATCTGTCATTAAGGAGGTCACTAAGATCTCTGGAACATTATCGTTGACATCATCAATTTCTACATGGATAATACAATTACCTTCCATTTCTGGAACTCCTCTGTCTCTAGCTCGGACAGGCAACTCAAACGACCTTGATTCCTCATGATCTATGGGTCCAATAATAGAAATAACACCCGATTTGGGGTTTAAGGCAAATATTTTTTTGACGGAATCTCCAATGTGATCTTCAAATGAATATTCTATTTCACTGTTGTCTCCTTCATCAAGATCGGTGGCATTAAGCTGTAACAACACAGTATTTGGCAAGGAGTTTTCCTTTACGGTAACTTTATACAAGCCTTTATCAAATGTCGGTGCGTTGTCATTTAAATCCATAACGACAATGTTTATCTGTGAGGTTCCTGATCGAGGTGGATCACCGCCATCGACAGCTGTGAGGATTAGATGGTGTTTATCTACTTCTTCCCTGTCTAAAACTTTCTCCAGTACTAATTCAGGAACGAGTGCTCCATCGCTGCGCTTCTTCACGGACAGTGAGAAATAAGGGCTTGGGTCCAGTCGATATCGTTTTATTCCATTAGATCCCACATCCAAATCATGTGCACTTTCTAAAGCAAATCGAGCTCCTGGACTTGCTAAAAGTTCCGTAATTTTTATAGTTCTTTCAGGATTTGAAAACGTAGGAGAGTTGTCATTGATATCCAGAACTTCTACCATGACTCGATGTAGTTGTAGAGGATTCTCTATCACTACCTCAACGGGTAGCAAGCAGCTTGTACTGGTTCCACAAAGGCTCTCCCTGTCTATCTTTTCATTTACCATCAAAGCTCCATCTTCCCAGTTCACAGCAAAATATTTTCTGCTTCCCTCCGTCCCCAAAGTAAGCCTGCGCTTAGACAGATCTGTAATTTTCAGTCCCAAATCCTGAGCTACATTTCCGACAACTGTCCCCGGCTCGGACTCCTCAACAACAGAGTAGTTAAGCTGTCCCGAGACCCAGCCCCAGCTACAAAGGAAAAAGAAGCACTTTACTTGCCAGTTCCAAGTCTCTGCTGAGTTGTGAATGTCCATAACTTAAACCTTTCCTCCAAGCAATGTAACTCCAGGCATAGAATCCACATGTAATCCCTGGAATGAAGTCACTCCATAGCGTAAAATTTTAGCTCCAAACCATAGAACATTTATATCCAGATACATCCACGGGCGGGATTCTTGTCACAGCCTGAGCTTTCCCTTCTGTGTTGGTGGAGGATCATTTCACAAAACCAGAAGGGAAAAAGAGGATGACAGCACAATGTCTGTTACGTGTGACAGAAGCCGAAGAACAGACGCCAACTCTGCCCTCTACTGGCCAATATGGTTAATTAATAGATGAGGATAATAATTTCACTCAATGCGCACATTTTTGTTATTTATATTCTAGTAGACACACATTTACATGATAAAAATTAAATATATTTATACTTTCAAACATTATTAAAAAATTCATGGAAAAAATATAAAAAGATAATGTGCTAAAATTCTCCTTGAATATTACATTTTGTCATTACCACAGTTTTGTGTTACGGATATGGCATTTAAAAAATATGCTTTCTCCAAAACATAGAAATGTCCTAATTCCTACACATCTACACAAGTTGTGTTCGCGTGTCGCAGTTATAACAGTGTATTTTTGGCATAAGGTCGCAGCAAGTAACGACTGACAGTGGTCGGCTATCAGACACATTTCGCAATTACAGTTTTCAGATGTTGGCTGTAGATTACGAATCCAAATACTCTGACCTATTTTTGCAGTTCAGTCATTGGGCGACATGTACATATGAAAAGATGCTTGGTGATTAGAGATGGAGGAATGGATTTGCAGGACTCGGGTCTGTCATCCAGGACTGTATGGGAAGCCGGTGACTCTTCTTACCTCCCGCCATTCCCAGCTCCTCTTTAGATTAGTGGAGCTGAAGCAACATCAAGTGTGTGACAGGCGGCAACAACGACGTCTAGGCTGGCTAATCAAAAGGAAGGGGCCTGGAATATTGGGAGGTAACAGGAGCTGCACGCCTGTCCAAGAGACACAAAGTACTGACCTGGCCTATGGACCAAAGTCCTGCAAATCAATTCTCCCATCCCTGATGATTAGCATATGCAACATTTCATAAAACATCAGAGATAGATAGATAGATAGATAGATAGATAGATAATAGACAAATAGATAGATAGATAATAGATAGATAGATAGATAGATAGATAGATAGAAAGATAATAGATAGATAGAAAGATAGATAGATAGGTAGATAATAGACAGATAGGTAGATAATAGATAGATAATAGATAGATAATAGACAGACAGACAGACAGATAGATAGATAGATAGATATAAAGATAAATACATAGATAGATAATAGACAAATAGATAGATCCCCCAGGGAACAGCTGAGGGGCTTCTACAAATTCAAATACATTTCCCTGCAGTGGCCACTACAGGGGAAATGTAGTATTACATGCTGGCCATTTAAAATGTATTGGCCAGATCTGTCATAGAGAAACCTACTATGTCCTTATAGTACAGATACAAAACCAAATGTTTGTTCTAATATGGACATAACATTACATATAATATTATAAGACAGTAGAAATGTTTTTGAGCAGCTATATCAATGTGAAACAATAGTGATAACTGACAAAGCACAAAGAGGTGATTGATACTCTGCATTTATTATGATAAACCAATTACAACACATTTATAATACAAGTTCTATGAATGTATAACCCACAAAGACAGTTTGCAAGCTTCCAAAGCCTGTAGCACCATGCTTCTTTATAGATCCTAAATTAGACAAACGAAACAAGATCCGTGCTACCAGGAGTCAAGTAAGGCCATAATATATCAATATTGAGATGGTCCCAACAATAGGAAATTATCATCATATACGCTATCCATATGCTATAGGTTGGGATGCTTTGTTACACACAAATTGTAAAAGAAAAACAACAAAACAAAACAAAACACTGATACTAGAATCCTATAGTTGAGCCATAAAGTACATATATTAGGAACACCAAAAAGAAATAAGGCATAAACCTCACAGAAATGAAAAACGCGCATCGGGTGGGGTGGACACCTACTATATTGCTATTGTCTAATAGCTACACGTGGGATTTAACTTAACCCCTTACTTGCCAAATTAAAATATTTACAAGTACGGATTTTTCAGAAAAGGGCGTCCCAATATTCAATTAAAAATGACAATGACCTGATTTCCTATTTTGAAAACATTCATTTTACAAACACAACACAAAAAATAGGACCTAATTATAAAAATTATAAAATCTTAGTTGCTAGAAGCCAAAGATTAGGCGTCCCAAAAAAAAGGACATTGGTAGATAATGGGTTAATGATTGACACTTTACCTGCCTGCCAACTTATGTTGTTTTATGATTGACTATTTATTATACAACTTATCTTACTTTACGTGTCTGGACTTTGCCACCTATCTACCTCATCTTTTTTAAACTTTTAGCTACTTTTACCTTTTATCGCTTGGCTTTACAGTATATTTCAGTACTGGTAGAAGGTTTACACAGTAAAATATCGATATTTGCAGATGATACAAAACTATGTAAAGCAGTTAATACAAGAGAAGATAGTATTCTGCTACAGATGGATCTGGATAAGTTGGAAACTTGGGCTGAAAGGTGGCAGATGAGGTTTAACAATGATAAATGTAAGGTTATACACATGGGAAGAGGGAATCAATATCACCATTACACACTGAACGGGAAACCACTGGGTAAATCTGACAGGGAGAAGGACTTGGGGATCCTAGTTAATGATAAACTTACCTGGAGCAGCCAGTGCCAGGCAGCAGCTGCCAAGGCAAACAGGATCATGGGGTGCATTAAAAGAGGTCTGGATACACATGATGAGAGCATTATACTGCCTCTGTACAAATCCCTAGTTAGACCGCACATGGAGTACTGTGTCCAGTTTTGGGCACCGGTGCTCAGGAAGGATATAATGGAACTAGAGAGAGTACAAAGGAGGGCAACAAAATTAATAAAGGGGATGGGAGAACTACAATACCCAGATAGATTAGCGAAATTAGGATTATTTAGTCTAGAAAAAAGACGACTGAGGGGCGATCTAATAACCATGTATAAGTATATAAGGGGACAATACAAATATCTCGCTGAGGATCTGTTTATACCAAGGAAGGTGACGGGCACAAGGGGGCATTCTTTGCGTCTGGAGGAGAGAAGGTTTTTCCACCAACACAGAAGAGGATTCTTTACTGTTAGGGCAGTGAGAATCTGGAATTGCTTGCCTGAGGAGGTGGTGATGGCGAACTCAGTCGAGGGGTTCAAGAGAGGCCTGGATGTCTTCCTGGAGCAGAACAATATTGTATCATACAATTATTAGGTTCTGTAGAAGGACGTAGATCTAGGGATTTATTATGATGGAATATAGGCTGAACTGGATGGACAAATGTCTTTTTTCGGCCTTACTAACTATGTTACTATGTTACTATGTATTTTGATTTTATATTTTCTGATGGCCTGTTTGTTTATAAAGTATTTCCTTTTGGTGTTACACGCAAATTGTAGTTAAAGGCGCTAAAATATAAGAAAAAAAAAATCATTTTTTAAAATACATGTAACGAAAAACATACAACCTGCACATATTAGGTATCCATATGCTTGTAATAACCTGGGAAATTCATTTAGCAGTTTATTTGGTGTGAAGCTTGAACAGTAAAAAAAAATATGAACAAAAAAAATCTCAACTAGGAATTGCTTTCGTCTATATTTACATAAAAAAAGAAAAAAATATCTAAATGACACAATAATTTACATTTACTGCTAAAAATATAATTTCTCCCATATAAAACAAAGCCTCATTCAGGCATGTCAATGAAAAAAAAATGCAGCTGCAAAAAAAGAGGTGAAAACTGAAGACATTTTTTTTTTGGCTGTTTAGACCTGGTCACCAAGGGGTTAAATTGTTAAATTACCTACAATAATGCATTTCCTTAAGTGTCCTCTTGGCTCGATATTGGCTAAGATGTGGGATGATTTTGCGATACATTGCCTTGATGCGCCTAGTGCTGTATGCGTGTGTGTGTAGCCACCCTGTGGTTGTGATGTGAATTGCAGTGTGTTAAGGAAACTAGCGTCAAAATTTTGTATTGTATTTTTTGTATTAGGAATTACAGTCCTCAACCAAATTCAAGAAAATGTAATCGGGGTAATCTATATCATAACTTGCAATGGAGTTTCACAAAAATTTAAAGGGAACCACCCAGGAGATTCATGCTGCTTGAACTATGATTTAGACACTGGCTGAGTTATGGTGTGAAAGCTGCGCCAATTCAGAGAAAATATACCTTATTTATCTGGCCAGGGGCTGTGTGCCTTGGATGACTAGTCTGATGCAGATCCCCGGCTGCACTACAGTAGATTCACAGGTCTCTCCTTGTACAAACCAATGGAAAGAAATCTGTCAATTGGGGAGAAGCCGCTGAGAACCTGCCTTGGACCCGTCATCTGAGTCACATAGTCCCTGGTTGACTTCTCAAAGTATTTTTCCAGTGAAACCCCAATGTGTTTTAGAGTAAAGCATAAATATCTGCAATAATGTTCTTTTTCGTGATCCTTGTTATTTGGGAAACATGAATCTCCGGTCAAGTTTAAAATTAAAACCAAATCTTAGTTTAAAGGGAATCTGTCACCAGTTTTTGCCACTTTATCCGAGAGCAGCATAATGTAGAGGTTGATACCCTGATTCTAGCGATGTGTCACTTCCTGCTCTGCTTAGTGTAGTTTTTATAAAATCACAGTTTTATCAGCAAGAGATTATCACTAGAGAACTAGATGGTCTGCAGTCTGGTAGCCTAAGCACGCCCCCACCACTGATTGGCAGCTTTTTTCCTATGCAGACAGTGGTGTGGGCGGAGTTATACAGAGCTCAGTATTGAGAGAACGTGTAGATCTGCAGTAAAAGAAGCAGTGTTTAAAGGGAACCTGTCACCCCCAAAATCGAAGGTGAGCTAAGCCCACTGGCATCAGGGGCTTATCTAGAGCACTCTGGAATGCTCTAGATAAGCCCCCGATGTAACCTGAAAGATGAGAAAAAGAAGTTAGATTATACTCACCTGGGTGGGCGGTCCGATCCGATGGGCGTCACAGTCTGGTTCGGGGCCTTACATCTTCTTACGATGATGTCCTCTTCTTGTCTTCTTGCAGCGGCAAGCTGGGCCTCTCTGACCTTTCCCGGCGCCTGCGCACTGCAGTACTTTGCTCTGCCCTCAACAGGACAAAGTACACCTGCGCTGTAGCCGCAGCGTGAAGACAAGAAGGGGACGTCATCGTAAAAAGATGGGAGGCCCCGGACCGTGACACCCATCGGACCAGACTGCAACGGGACCGCTCCTGGGTAAATATATATAAATAATATAACCTCTCTTTCTCATCCTTCTGAATACATCGGGGGCTTATCTACAGCATTACAGAATGCTGTAGATAAGCCCCTGATGCTGCTGGGCTTACCTCACCTTCGATTTTGGGGGTGACAGGTTCCCTTTAATCAAAACTGTAGAGCCAAGTAAAGTAAGTGACACATCACTAAAATCAGGAATTCTGCCTCTACATCATGCTGCTATCAAATGGGGCAGCAAAAACCTGGTGACAGATTCCCTGTAAGTGGCAAGTCACAAAAAAAAATAGAACTAGCCCCACACTTTGAACTCCTTGCTTCCCGTCTTTGTGCTGGTTCCAAAACCATACTGACCCTAGTGAAAGCTTGTGTGTGCTATGTGATAGACAGATGGTGCACCGCGTCATTAGTGTTATATGGTTAATAAGAAATACATAGATATTAAAAATATATATTAATTCTGTAAATATTGAAATCAATATCTTATATAACAGGTCTATTGGCTGCTTCATCCATTTGGATACTGCTTTATAGAATTCCTAAAGCTTTTGGCAATAATCTTACACCACCACCTAACACACAGGCATGCAGAGGTCTCCTCTCTTACTGCTGTTCACGTGGACCCTTGACATGTACAGAGGTTCCTGTGGTTATTGTGGGGAGGTTTGGGTTTCATTCTCTTCCTGTGGAGTTGGGGCACATGTCCGCGTGCTCTTCCTGACTAGTGGCGCTATTAATTGACTATCAGGTTACAAGGGCACACACTTAGCTGCTCTCCAGTAATTGAGACCACCCATCATGAGTGTCTACATGCACAATATGTCTCTCCAGTCATGTTACTTCTGCTTCTTACCAGTAAGTGATAATCCGGCTGCTCAGCTGTCACTGGGGGAAGCTGTCGGTGTGTCCACATGTAGGATAACATGCCATCACTTATAGATAGGATGTGTTCTTTATTCCTTGTCAACATGTATGTTACATTATTGGATCCAACAGGTAATCAAATAATCCCTATCTACTGTATACATAACACTAAAGGTAATCTGTCAGTAGGACCAACCTTCCTAGGCCATCTACATGGACATGTAGGTCATAGGAAGCTGAATAACGTGATATCTTCATCTCTCTGATCTGATGTCTTATTCCAGAGGAATCCATATTTCTCTTAATATATTAATTAGCTGTTAAGATCTATGGGCCGGACATAGATCTCCCTGAGAATCTGACTCCCGAGATTATTTTAAATGGAAAGGAAAGTTACCAGTGTGAGACATGTAACGACTTTCATCTAAAATAATCTCTGGAGGCAGATCCTCAGGGAGGTCTATGTCCGGCCCATACATATTATGAAAAAAAAGGATCACTCTGGAATCGGATCACAGTTTATTCAGCTTCCCATGACCTGGAAACCCATGACCCATATAGACGGCTTAGGATGGAGAAAAAAAATCACCAAGACACATACAAGTAAACTAAAATACACCATGTATGTGACATGGCCACTTAAAAGGAATCTGTCAGCAAGTTTTTGTTATCTGAGAGCAACATGATGCAGGGGCAGAGACCCTGATACAAGGGATGTGTCACTTACTGGATTGTGTTTGCTGTTTCAATAAAATCCTTTTTTTACCAACAAGAGACTATCATTAATTAGATATTTATCATTTTAACACTAATTTATGACTTCTAGTTTTATTTCATACTTCATTATCATCTCATAGGCAATACAAATACAGGGGACAATTAATTATGATGTTTACACAAGAAATCTGTTGTAAACGCCTTAAAAATGTTGTGACTTTTGGCGTTTATACGCCAGTCTTGACCTGCTATGCAAATATGGATGTAGCCTTAGCAGGACATGAGGTTGATGGGGGGTGGCCCACCAGCCCATCAGATTCATCATAAGTAATGTAACTTACTCCAGAAATGTATAGCAATCGCAGGCTGGTTTATCTTTTTAGTGACAGAGCACACTTGATATATCAAGTGGTGGGCGTCTCTTAATGAATTGACAATTCATACTCCAGCTGCCTCCTTCATTAAGACTTAAGTCTTAAAGAACCGGGTCCATAGAGGGTGTGTATTTATCTTAGTGAGTACAAGGAAGCAAACTTTTAAGGTGCCTACAAGATGTATTACTTGGCATCGCTGGGCACATGTTGTGCACATAATGGCCACTTTAGCATATACTGTATCTTCAGTACAAACAGTATTATAATACCAACCACACAAACTTGTCAGCACCAATGTCTCTTTTAAAACTGTCCAGTTTGCTCATCTGGCACTGCTAATATCTGCCAGCCATAACCATCCATACATTCATATAAACATGTGTCTATATACAGTAGGTGGACCTGCAAAAGCTGCGTTCACAGTAAAGTTCTACTGTGGTCCATATAATACAGCATGCTTATTTTCTGTGGTACGCTGAATCTTTAACTCCAGCTCCTGAGACACACAAGAGCTTAAATCCTCCACCCACCCATTCTGAAAGGTGAGCAGCTCAGCAGACAGGAGCACACAGCTCAGCAGACAGGAGCACACAGCTCAGCAGACAGGGTCACACAGCTTAGCATACAAGCACACACAGCTCAGCAGACAAGAGAGCACAGCTCAACAGACAGGAGAGCACCGCTCAACAGACAGGAGTGCACAGCTCAGCAGACAGGAGAGCACAGCTCAGCAGACAGGAGCGCACAGTTCAGTAGACAGGGTCACACAGCTTAGCATACAAGCACACACAGCTTAGCAGACAAGAGAGCACAGCTCAGCGGACAGGAGAGCACCGCTCAGCAGACAGGAGAGCACAGCTCAGCAGACAAGAGAGCACAGCTCAGCAGACAGGGTCACACAGCTTAGCATACAAGCACACACAGCTTAGCAGACAGGAGCGCACAGCTCAGCAGACAGGACAGCACAGCTCAGCAGACAGGACAGCACAGCTCAGCAGACAGGAGCGCACAGCTCAGCACACAGGAGTGCACAGCTCAGCAGACAAGAGAGCACAGCTCAGCAGACAGGAGAGCACAGCTCAGCAGACGAGAGCACAGCTCAGCAGACAGGAGCACACAGCTCAGCAGACAGGGTCGCACAGCTTAGCATACAAGCACACACAGCTCAGCAGACAAGAGAGCACAGCTCAGCAGACAGGAGAGCACCACTCAACAGACAGAAGCACACCGTTCAGCAGACAAGAGCGCACAGTTCAGCAGATAGGAGCGCACAGCTCAGCAGACAGGAGTGCACATCTGAGCAAACAGGAGTGCACAGCTCAGCAGACAGGAGCGCACAGCTCAGCAGACAGGAGTGCACAGCTCAACAGACATGAGAGCACAGCTCAGCAGACAGAAGAGCACAGCTCAGCAAACAGGAGCACACAGCTCAGCAGACAGGAGCGCACAGCTCAGCAGACAGGAGTGCACAGCTCAACAGACATGAGAGCACAGCTCAGCAGACAGAAGAGCACAGCTCAGCAAACAGGAGCACACAGCTCAGCAGACAGGGTCACACAGCTTAGCATACAAGCACACACAGCTTAGCAGACAAGAGAGCACAGCTCAGCGGACAGGAGAGCACCGCTCAGCAGACAGGAGAGCACAGCTCAGCAGACAAGAGAGCACAGCTCAGCAGACAGGGTCACACAGCTTAGCATACAAGCACACACAGCTTAGCAGACAGGAGCGCACAGCTCAGCAGACAGGACAGCACAGCTCAGCAGACAGGACAGCACAGCTCAGCAGACAGGAGCGCACAGCTCAGCACACAGGAGTGCACAGCTCAGCAGACAAGAGAGCACAGCTCAGCAGACAGGAGAGCACAGCTCAGCAGACGAGAGCACAGCTCAGCAGACAGGAGCACACAGCTCAGCAGACAGGGTCGCACAGCTTAGCATACAAGCACACACAGCTCAGCAGACAAGAGAGCACAGCTCAGCAGACAGGAGAGCACCACTCAACAGACAGAAGCACACCGTTCAGCAGACAAGAGCGCACAGTTCAGCAGATAGGAGCGCACAGCTCAGCAGACAGGAGTGCACATCTGAGCAAACAGGAGTGCACAGCTCAGCAGACAGGAGCGCACAGCTCAGCAGACAGGAGTGCACAGCTCAACAGACATGAGAGCACAGCTCAGCAGACAGAAGAGCACAGCTCAGCAAACAGGAGCACACAGCTCAGCAGACAGGAGCGCACAGCTCAGCAGACAGGAGCGCACAGCTCAGCAGACAGGAGCTCAAAGCCCCTTGCTTAGTGCACACACAGCGTGCAGTACAAATTTAATTGTAAGCATAGTTTTCATAGCCTAGGCTTAATATTGAATCCTGGCTTTTGTGCTGCTCGCCTTTTGGGGGGTGTAAATCATTGGTGGAAGTCTCAGAACGTGAACCCCCATCTATAAGCCTGTAGTTTATAATGACACTGAAATGTGAAAAAACCTTGTGTGGATTTAGTTGCTTTTTATGCTTATACTGGGTAACACCTGGTAATATTAGCGCAATTTTAGTGGAAATCCGACTCCAGGAATCATCACAAATTCACGATCCTCAAAATAAGATGAGCATTAGGTAACGCTGGAGAATTATCACATACTGTATATCCTGTATTCTTATTACCAAATATCTGCACATGGTTCTCAGTAATTTCCCTCAGATTCAGGAATACATTCTGGCTGGATCCACACAAGCTTTCCCCGTCTTTGCAGTCCGGGCTCCCCTCCCTTGATCCACATTAAAGTATCTGCTCTTACTCTCAGTTCCTATTTGAAATCGGCATTTATTAACTAGCAATTCTTAGACCCTGAATTCAATTTTCCACAAATGTCCCGGCTCTAACTCCTCATACACCCAGTCCAGCCTCAGCTACAACATAGGAAGAGAAATGTCTCTTGCTATTTTGAAGCCATTGTTAAGCATGATATGTTCATCACACGTTCTTGATAACACCTGCAAGTCCCTTTATAATCCAATATGGTTCTAGGCTGGTCTTACATTATTTTCACTAGGAGAGCTGCCATCCAGAGCATTTAAAAATAAACATGGAGGTCTCAACAAAGCAACAGTTCTGCCTTGTGAGTGGGTGCAAAGATGGAGGTTGATTCACTGAGCCAAGAGGAGGGCAAACCTTCAATGACATGAGCAGCTCAAGTACAGAGAAGATAGCGGATTGCCCTTTTCTGGTCAACAGTTGAATTGCTTTCATTACTGAAAGTAGAAGTAAAAAGAAGAAAAAGAGTAAAAAAAGGAAATTAAAAAAGACAACATATCAATCAAAGAGGTAATAATGACAAAAAGAAGTAATAAATAAATATTAAAACTGCAATTATATTTGAGTTCTACCTTACTTAATATCCATCATGCCTTGCTACAAATAGACACATGACTACATACAAATTGTAGTCACCTTGTGACTGCAGTAGGACATGCAGTAAAAAAGCATCTTGAAGAATATGGCGGTAGAGAAAATATAATTCAAGGAAGCCCATGTGATTGACATTGGGGCTCCCTCTTTGGTTAGAAAATCCATTAAATCTGTCTGTTTAACCCCTTAGATGTTGTGTGCATTAGTGACAGCTGCATCTAAGGAGTGCTACGTATGTCAGTCCATTGGCACTACTAAGATATGATCAATGTAATTGTCATCAAACTAACCCAAAACTACAACTTGCCCAGCAAAAAAAGTTAAATATGCATCTGCATTGAAGGCAAAACAAAAAAGTTATCATTCTCTTAATTTGGCAATGAATATACTAATTTAAAATAATCACACATTCCTGAAGGCCAAAATTGGGTTGGTCCTTAGAAAGGACCTCTCACCAGGTCAAAAGAGGATAGTTTATTTTCTTAGTTTTTTAGTTGCTCTATTGTATATTCAGTTTTTTTTTTCTATTGCCATGTGGTTCCAGAGATAACGGTCTTGTACAAGCAGTAACTATATTTTTGCAGATCACTTATCAATTCATCATTACAGCCCTGCAGCGCTGGGGTCCTGGGTTCCAATCCCACCAAGGTCAACATCTGTCAGGAGTTTGTATGTTCTCCCCATGTTTTATTGGTTCGCCGATTTCCTCCCACACTCCAAAGACATACTAATAGGGAATCTAGACTGTGAACACCAATGGGAATAGTGATGCTGATGTCTTTAAAGCCCTCCTGAAAACACCTGCATCTTGTTTGGTAGTGTCTAGTATATTTTGTTTACTTTTCAATTTATCAACAGGTACAATGTTAATTTCTGTCCATGAAGATCATAGTAGTTTATCCTTAAGGCCCCTTCACATTTAGCGACGCTGCAGCGATACCAACAACGATCCGGATCGCTGCAGCGTCGCTGTTTGGTCGCTGGAGAGCTGTCACACAGACCGCTCTCCAGCGACCAACGATGCCGGTAACCAGGGTAAACATCGGGTAACTAAGCGCAGGGCCGCGCTTAGTAACCCGATGTTTACCCTGGTTACCATGCTAAAAGTAAAAAAAAAAAAAACACTAGATACTTACCTACAGCCGTCTGTCCTCCAGCGCTGCGCTCTGCTTCTCTGTACTCCTCCTGTACTGGCTGTGAGCCGGAAAGCAGAACGGTGACGTCACCGCTCTGCTTTCCGGCTCACAGCCAGTACAGGAGGAGTGCAGAGCACAGCGCTGGAGGACAGACGGCTGTATCTAGTGTTTGTTTTTTTTAACTTTTAGCATGGTAACCAGGGTAAACATCGGGTTACTAAGCGCGGCCCTGCGCTTAGTTACCCGATGTTTACCCTGGTTACCAGTGAAGACATCGCTGGATCGGTGTCACACACGCCGATCCAGCGATGTCTGCAGGGAGTCCAGCGACGAAATAAAGTTCTGGACTTTATTCAGCGACCAACGATCTCCCAGCAGGGGCCTGATCGTTGGTCGCTGTCACACATAACGATTTCATTAACGATATCGTTGCTACGTCACAAATAGCAACGATATCGTTAACAATATCGTTATGTGTGAAGGTACCTTTAGAGCAATATGTGCTCATAAACAATCTTTCCTCATTGTTGTCTTCCTCTCTCAGATTAGAGCACACAGCATGCCCTGATCTGATTGTAGAGGGGGAAGTAAAACAATCATCATACACTGAGTTATTGCCGAATGCTTTTTGGCAATTCAGCTACTTCTCTCAGCTTGGCCAAGCGTGCATGTGCTTTCAAGGGGTGGTTGGAGAAATCTCATTTAAAAAAAGATTTAGCATTTCAGTACAACATGCCAAATCTTTCTTTCCTATGGCATCTTCTGTCCAAGAAAAGTAACAAGCCATCATAGACAGAAGACAGCCAACTAGTTCCTCTGAAACTGACTTTTTTCCAATGTGTTTGGTAGTGTTATAAATAATAATAATATTTATTTATATAGAGCGCTAACATATTCCGCAGCGCTTTACAGACATTATCATCGCTGTCCCCAATGGGGCTCACAATCTAAATTCCCTATCAATATGTCTTTGGAATGTGGGAGGAAACCCACACAAACACGGAGAGAACATACAAACTCTTTGCAGATGATGTCCTTGGTGGGATTTGAACCCAGGACCCCAGCGCTGCAAGGCTGCTGTGCTATCCACTGAGCCACCGTGCTGCCCTATGGATGGTTGACCAGCTATGGACAATGTAGAATAAATAAAGCTACTGTTGTTTCACCTGTAGTAGTAGAGCACGGCCCTCCTGACAACACAAGTAGGAGCCCAATCCATAGTATGATATCTATGAAAAACTTGGCACTCAATTGAAGTAGAAAAATAATAATTTATTTGCAATCCACAGTGAACATATATGAAGTTTTGGTCTCACTTTAGACCTTCTTCAGATATGCAGACTGCCATAGAAGAATATTGGACTCAATGCTGAAACTATACAGGATACAAAGTGTCTGGAAAGTAGAAATACCACTAAAGGCCCCACTGGCACCTATAGAAGTCAGCATAGTTGTTTTTTCCCCGTCTGAATGAAATAGCATATTTTTTTTACTGGTTGTGAAGTAAAACACTGCACACATCAGACATTATAATTTTAGGTAAGGAGAATGACTGTACTGCATCTAGCTAGAGCGACTATGAAACAACACAAAGTAGTGGCATTCTCTTCGGTATCATTACTGGGAGCTTTCAAGGGATAATTATAGCATGAAGACTGAAAACACTGACAAGCGTTTCTACAATTGATGGGGAAAAACTATTATAATTTTACACTGCCTGCTGGTAAATGGAAGCAATCTTGGATTTAGAAGGTTGTAAAATGCCACGTGTGCTGGGCTTCTCCAAGATAGCAGCCATGGGGAACTCCAATAAACACAGTAACAATGCTGCGACAGTCATGAAAAGTCATTGTATATAACACATATAACATATATAAATGTTTGCTCCTCTTCACTTAGGATTATCAATAATGAAGAAACAATGTTCTGCATAACCTCGGACTCGGACTATGTTATTACACAGGATGCAAGTGCTAACATTGCAAATGGTTGAACCAAGGATCACCTCGGAAAGTAGAGAAGGGGACTCAAATGCAGATTATCTAACAGAACTCGTAATAATGGCCATATTAAGTGTAAAAAATTTAAATACTTATAACAAGTTTTACATATTCTATTGGAATATTATATTGCCGTAGTAAAGAATTTTGCAATCATACCCACCAAAGGACAACAAATCTGTGAAATTTGGCAGCATTTGCGCACATCTCTCACCTGATTTACTTGAGTGAAACTGTTAAGAGTAGAAGATTCTGCTTCGTTCACATTCTGCTGTGAGACATCTAATGGCTTGCTAAATGTAAAGTTATTTTCTGTATAAGGTGGGAAGCAAGCTGTGTAACACGGTTCCTGTGGACCTGATGGAGCCATTCGCACCTCCATGTACTTCAAGGTCCCATCTGTGTTCAGGTAAAGTGTGGGTTTATACTGGTCCACATAGTGATTAGAATGGGATCTGGGTGTAAAACAAGAGCCACAACTGCTGTTGTAACTTTCTTTTCTAAGGCATCTGACAATCAATATAGTAAAAGTCACAAGAGAAACCACACTGATGGCCACAAGAGAAATAATAAGGTACAAGGTCATATCTGATGTGGACTTCACATTGGTCAAAAAGTCATGAGGTCTGGGATTGGCTTGCACAATATTGTCCATAATATTTACAATCAATGTGACTGTAGAGGTCATAGAAGGTTCTCCGTGGTCACTGACGGCAATCACCAGTCGCTGCTCCGTGCTATCCATCTCATGTAAACCTCGGAGAGTCCTGACTTCTCCTGTGTATTCTGAGATGTGGAATAAAGCAGGACTGGCAGACTGCACCAGACTATAGAGGAGCCAGGCATTGTGCCCAGAATCCACATCCACGGCAGACACCTTACTGACTAAATACCCAGCAGCTGCAGATCTTGGGATGGTCTCCTGAGCAATGGTCTCCGCTGTGTTCTCTGGGTATAAGATAGTGGGAGGGTTGTCATTTGTATCCAGAATAAATACGAAGACAGAAACATTGGAAGACAATTTTGGAGATCCAGAATCTTCCACTCTCGCTGTGATCTGCAGAACCTGGAATTGTTCATAGTCAAAAGACCTTTGTGCATAAATATTCCCGGTGTCGGAGTTAATGTAGACAAATGAAGAGACAGGAGAACCGTGGATGTGGCTCTCAGCGATGGAGTAAATGAGATTTGCATTAGCTCCTTCATCCGGATCTACAGCAGATACCGAACATAACAGTCTGCCGGCCTCATTGTTTTCTGGTATGAAGGCATTGTACACATTGTGCAGAAATGCTGGAGGATTATCATTCACATCAGAGATATTAAGGCTGATTGTAATCTGGCTGCTGAGAGACGGAGACCCCAGATCTGATGCCGTCAGTATAATGGTATATTGTGAGAGCTTCTCCCTGTCCAGATGTCCACTAGTGACCAGAGCGTAACGCTGTGACATGGGCTGGATTTTAAAGGGTAAATCTGGTGACACATCCATTTTAATTTCACCATTTTTACCAGAATCTTTATCTCTGACTGTGATGAATCCAACCACAGTTCCTATAGGGGCATTCTCAGGAACCTCAATATTTTTTGACAAAAAACTAATTTCTGGAGTGTTATCATTGACATCTTCTATTTCCACCTGAACAACACACCGTCCCTCTAATTTGGGGGAACCTTTGTCTACTGCTCTGACAGACAGCTCATACAATTTTGCTTCTTCAAAATCCACATTTCCCTTGATAAATATTTCACCCGTTTGTGGATTTAAATCAAATATTTGCTTTTCTGACTCTAAAGTATGATGGTTAAAGGAATAAAATATTTCCCCATTTGGTCCCTCATCCAAATCTGTAGCATTAAGTTTTATCACGACCGTTTTCAATGGAACATTTTCTGATAAATTCACCTTATATCTCGACTGATGAAACACCGGGGAATTGTCATTGATGTCTACAACGATGACCGTTATCTCAGTGGATCCGGATCTGGCTGGTTGTCCCCCGTCTATTGCAGTGATAGTAAGCTTGTGTTCCGCTATTTCCTCTCTGTCTAGAGCCTTTTCTAATACCAATTCAGGAATAAGAGTTCCATCTTTGCGAGTAGTAACAGACAATGAGAAATATGGATTAGGACTTATTCTGTATTGTCTAATATCATTTATTCCAACATCTGCATCCTTAGCGATCTGTAACTGGAACTGAACGCCAGGACTTGTTACTAGCTCAGTGATCTTAATAACCTGATCACTGGAAGCAAAAAATGGAGAATTATCATTAATATCCAG
Source organism: Ranitomeya imitator (assembly GCF_032444005.1). Taxonomy (NCBI): domain Eukaryota; kingdom Metazoa; phylum Chordata; class Amphibia; order Anura; family Dendrobatidae; genus Ranitomeya; species Ranitomeya imitator. The sequence goes on from NC_091285.1 coordinate 54,330,553, forward strand.
AACGTCTATCTCCAGACTGTGCAGCTCCAGAGGATCCTCAGCCACAGCCTCTAAATGCAGGACACAGCTCAGGCTGGATCCACACAGGCTCTCCCTATCAATCCTCTCATGGACGACCAGAGCTCCATTCTTCTGCTCTATAGAAAACAATCTGCTGTTTCCTTCCGACCCCAAACTCAGTCTCCTTCTACTAATATCAGCCAGATTCACCCCCAGATCCTGAGCCACGTTCCCCACAACAGTCCCTGGATGAGACTCCTCAGCGACAGAATAACGCAGCTGCCCAGAGACCCAGCCCCAGCTACACAGGAGAAGGGAGAAAGCTACTTGCCATTTCCAAGCCCTTGGAAACCTTTGATTGTCCATATCTTAAATCCTTCTGGTGAAAATATCTAAAACGTACATCCTCTTTGTAATCCCAAATAGCTTGCTACTTCAGTAAAAAATATTTTCCAGGAAAATGTATTCCTTTTGTTGCGTGGGAAACATCCATGGCGTGGCACATCAGATCTGCAGCTCTTCTTTGTGTGAGGAGAAAAATGGGAGGGTGAATCACTGAGCCAGGGGGAGGAGAGCGCACAGCTGACATGAGAAAATCTCACCATGTTACCAAAGGCAGGCACTCCCTCTTCTGGACAAATATGATTATTGCACTGAAAAATCACTTAGTTGATGATTATATACTTTTTTTAGTATTTTAATGAAAAATATTCAGATATTTAACTTGTTAAAAAAATCTGGGCTGTACAATGAGGCACCTGAAAACCATAAACAGCCCAAACGCAGTCCTGAAATCATACATTCATGGGGATGAGTAAAACACCACTTTTTGCATTTCATTTTCAGAAGTGTTCCCTATTTTTGAAAAAGAAAACAAAATTGGAGCCCATAAACTATAAACTATACATATAGGATTCTAGTTACATTTCCACTTTGAAAAATAGGTAGGATAATTCTAAATGTTTAGATATAATAATGGAAAGAAATATATCTTGGTACCGTGTTAGCCAGTGGATAGAAAAATATTTAGAATTGAGAGTCCTCAGTGGTTGATACCTTTTAATGGCTAACTGAAAAGATGGTAACAAATTGCAAGCTTTCGATACTACACAGGTCTCTTCATCAGGCAAAGACTAAAACAAATTCTGAAGAATCACATATTTATGCACAACATAGTATAGGAGAAAAAAAAAAGAGGGGAAAAAAACCATGGATAAGCCAGGTGACATGAAGCAGAATTACCATGGGTGATAAACAGTTACGTCCATAAATATTGGGCCAATTCTTAGATAAGGATTGTTTTATTGTCCTGTGATTAGGGTCTCTGTTGTAATGACCCTTCATGGTCTGAGGGGCAAGTTCCTTAGTTGATGTAAAAAGACAAAAATCCGTGTGACACATTCATTCCTGCATTAAGAGTGTCAAAGATCATCATCAGTTTATATTCCCAGACTCTCCTGTCTTTCTGCGATTTGAAGTTTCCTTTCAATACAAGTAATTTCATGTCCATAATGTTATGATTTGGGAGACAGAAATGTATTGCCACCGGTAGATCCATTCTTTTATTATAAATGGACAGGTTTTACATTTTTTCTGGTTGCAAGGAAAGGTTCCTGCAGCTGTTGGAGAGGACAGGGAGCTCTTTACAATGATGCTTCTTAGATTTGGGGGCTGCCTAAAGCTGTGTTTTAGGCAGCCCCCAAATCTACCTGTCCATTTATAATGACCACGGACAAGATAAAGATCCCCAATTCACATCAGGACCACAAGATCCCAGGTACTTTCAGCTGCGTCACTTCTAATGTGGTGTACCTAATTTTATGTACTAAATGTCCAACTGGGGGTCTGTATGTAGGGGAGACAGGGCAGAAGCTTAGAACAAGAATGAACTCCCATCGCCATACAATAAGAGAAAAAAGAATGGATCTACCGGTGGCAATACATTTCTGTCTCCCAAATCATAACATTATGGACATGAAATTACTTGTATTGAAAGGAAACTTCAAATCGCAGAAAGACAGGAGAGTCTGGGAATATAAACTGATGATGATCTTTGACACTCTTAATGCAGGAATGAATGTGTCACATGGATTTATGTCTTTTTACATCAACTAAGGAACTTGCCCCTCAGACCATGAAGGGTCATTACAACAGAGACCCTAATTACAGGACAATAAAACAATCCTTATCTAAGAATTGGCCCAATATTTATGGACGTAACTGTTTATCACCCATGGTAATTCTGCTTCATGTCACCTGGCTTATCCATGGTTTTTTTTCCCCTCTTTTTTTTTTCTCCTATACTATGTTGTGCATAAATATGTGATTCTTCAGAATTTGTTTTAGTCTTTGCCTGATGAAGAGACCTGTGTAGTCTCGAAAGCTTGCAATTTGTTACCATCTTTTCAGTTAGCCATTAAAAGGTATCAACCACTGAGGACTCTCAGTTCTAAATATTTAGATATAATAAGTCATCGTCTGCAAACAGGCAGATCAGTGCTTGAACGAACACCCGGGCTTGATGACAGGTCCAAAATGCCACTTTCAGTGACTGACAGCAACATTTAACCCTGCTGTTCTGTTCGGTCTGGGGAGACCTATTTTGAACTTTGGTATTTTTTGGGGTGTTCAAGATGCGGTTCTGAAACTTGTGGTTGATTGACTTAAATGAGGATGGGTCGGTCGGCCACGGGTTTCAGAGCCGCATCTTGAATATTTTAAAGAATATTGAAGTTCAAAGTCGGTCATTTTTGACCAACAGAACAGCAGGGTTAAAAGGTTAACAGAGGGTAGTTCTAGGCGCTGTTGTTAAAGGCAGATGTCAACTTTTATAATACAGTCAGCATTTGCCCTGCTCCAAACACCCTGACACATTCCATGGCATAATACTACATTATGGAGCATTAAGGCGTTGGTATTTTATACTTTTGATATTAAACATGGACTCTTGCCCATATATAACACCTTAAGGCTATGTGCACACGCTGCAGAAAGGTGTGCAGATTTTTCCACACTGATTTTGGTAAATCCACAGGAAAACCGCACTGCGGATTTACTGCAGAATTACTGTGGATTTACCACGGGTTTTCCTCAGTTTTTGTGCAGATTCCACCTGCGGTTTTACATCGGCGGATTTCTATTGAGGAGCAGGTGTAAACCGCTGCGGAATCTGCACAAAGAATTGACATGCTGCGGAATGTAAACCGCTGCATTTCTGCACGTTTTTTTTTCCGCAGCATGCACTGTGGATTTTGTTTTCCATAGGTTTACATGGTTCTGTAAACTCATTGAAAACTGCTGCAAATCGCAGCGGCCAATCCACTGCGGATCCTTAGCAAAAACTCCACACTGTGTGCACATGCCCACATTATTTCATAAAGTAAAGCAATATGTTGCATAGTGCTGGCTTAAGATAGGCATTTTAACCATTTGTCAAGCTTGCAGAAATGCTCTGAGACTTGCCTCCAAGAGTACACACTCCCCAAGGAAAAGTATCTCAATCTGCATAAGTGATGGAAAGATAAAACTTCAGATGTCTCATCTGAATGACCTTTGATCATATACTACAGGTTTATCTGTAGCACTCACTCAAATGTCAGCCGAGTGAGCTCTTCTGAATAGAGCCCACCCACGCAGCATGGAAAGCCATATGACTGTGATGTCACATTGGACGCCATAGCCAGGAAGTCAGGGAGACTCTCGTGACATCACAGGATGACGGGGGATTCTCAGCCAGAGATTGTGTCCCACCAGAAGAGCAGCTCAGTTTGCATAGAGATTTGGAAAAGCAAAGTATTTAGAAAAGTGGTTATGTATGGTAGTTAGTTCACATAAAAAAAATTATAATATTGTTGCCAACTCCTTAAATTGGTAATAAAAGCTCATTTTATAAAGTTAGCATTACAAATAAAGCAACACGAGGCAGTAAGCATTGTTTCCATAATAATTATCTGAAAGGTCAGTGAAAATAATAGTCAACTCTCCACATTTTGTTAAAGTGTAACACAAGGTTAACAGTCCAACACCACAGTAGTAGCAGTAATAGAGAACACATGGGGGGAGGGGGGGGGGCAGAAAATATATTTATATTTTTTGTTGACCATCAAATGCATGCAATGCTTTTATATGTTCAGTAGATAGAGGCTAGATGGATTGCTTTTTCTTCATGTCATAGTACATTATGAAAGTGGTTTCTTTGGGTTGCATGTCCCTTACCATGCTGAGCACTGATTGCTTTTGACTAATCCAGTCATTTTGAGAAGATCTAATTAGAAACATGTCAGCTAGAAGTGCAGTAAAGACGGTTTAGTCATAATGCCGAACGCTTTCATGAGATTTTTATAATCTGATGACCAGTCAAATGCCAGCTGGTAGTTTTACGCAACAGTCTGGAGAATGAAAACATTGGCATGACAAATACATTGGGACATCCTCCTTCTTTTATCTGTATTAGTAAGTCTTGAGATCCCACTGGAGTTGTTCAGTTTGGAAAACCCCTTTTTTAGGCTAAGGTCCATCTGCCTGGAACCCTTGCAATCAGCTATTCCCAGCACGAGACCCCTTCATCTGGAATTACCCCATTATAGTAGGTTAGACCAAGATCAATGAAGGCAACTTAGATGTAAAGGGAACCTATCATGAAAAAAACACTATTAATCTGCAGATCAGAGGTTTATCTGCTGGATAATAGCATTCTGAAGTCTTGCAGCCACCGCACAGAGAGCTCCACTGCCGGAATGAAATTAACTTTAATCCTAGTTATAGCTTCCGGCTGTCAGTCAAAGAGATGCGGCCGGCGTGGCTTCAGTCTCCGCTCAGCGCACTGAGAGCTCCACTGCCGGGATTAAATTAACTTTAATCTTAGTGACAGCCTCTGGCTTTCAGTCATAGAGAAGTGGCTGGCGTGGCTTCAGGCACTGCTCAGTGCATAGTGAGCGGCGGATGTAACTGTGTTCCCAGCAGTGACTGACAGCCAGCTCAGCATTAAAGCCGGCTCACTTTAGCATTAAAATGTATAGAACTATAGCACTGTTAATGGCATCATCTGGCATCTCAAAACATCGATAATATTTGCTACCGACACAAATATCATTCAGCCACATTCTTTTATGTAGAGTTTGTATGATTTTTATTTTTTAGGCTTTTAAATAAATATTATGATAATTGAAAGCCCATGCTAGTGGGATTCTCCAGGAAAACCAACTGCTGGACTTTACATATCAATAGAGATTATAAAGTGAAGGATCAACCCCTAAGATCCCAAAAAGAAGCAATAAACATCAGTTGGGTGCTCAAACCACAAAATGGCAATAAAAACAACTTCTAGAATCTTCTTTTTGATTTACCTGATTTTTTTGCTATAGAGTAAATTACAAACAATTTAAGTAAAAAAAACTACTGAGAATAGAAAACAAGAAAGTTTCAAATTTATTTGATAATTTTATAAAAAATATTCTAAGGTCCTAAAGTCCCTGATTGAGACCATATACAAGTACAACTGATTTAAAACAGTGCCGATAAAGGAAAGCTACAGAGTAAGTTCATTTTATCTCACCTGATTTAGTTCATTAAAACAGCTGGAATTAGACATTAATGTTATCTCTTTGTCCATTTCGGTTACATTTACTGATTTTGTTAATGTCAAATTTGGAATGTTTGCTTGGGGGAAGCAGGCTGAATAACAGGGAGCGGCAATCTCAGGTGGAGCCATCCGCACCTCCATGTACTTCAGTGTCCCGTCTGTGTTCAGGTAAAGGGTTGGTTTGTACTGATCCTTGTAGGATGTAGAAAGGGATTTGTCAGAGAAGCAGAATCCACACCCAGAATCATAATTCTTTCTAAGGCACCGAACAAGTAATATAGCAAATGTGACCAGAAAAACTGCACTGATGGCCACAAGGGAGACAATAAGATACAGAGTCAGGTCTGGAGCAGATTTTACATTTGTAAGAAAGTCTTGAGATTTAGGACTTTCCTGAGCCACAGAGTCTAATATATTCACAATGATGGTAGCCGTGGTGGTCATAGAAGGTTCTCCATGGTCACTGACTGCAATCACAAGTCTCTGCTCCGTGTTATCCATCTCATGTAAACCTCGGAGAGTCCTGACTTCTCCTGTGTATTCGGAGATGTGGAATAAAGCAGGACTGGCAGACTGCACCAGACTATAGAGGAGCCAGGCATTGTGCCCAGAATCCACATCCACGGCAGACACCTTACTGACTAAATACTCAGCAGCTGCAGATCTTGGGATGGTCTCCTGAGCAATGGTCTCCGCTGTGTTCTCTGGGTATAAGATAGTGGGAGGGTTGTCATTTGCATCCAGAATAAATATGAAGACAGAAACATTGGAGGATAATTTTGGAGATCCAGAATCTTCCACTCTCGCTGTGATCTGCAGAACCTGGAATTGTTCATAGTCAAAAGACCTTTGTGCATAAATATTCCCGGTGTCGGAGTTAATGTAGACGAATGAAGAGACAGGAGAACCGTGGATGTGGCTCTCAGCGATGGAGTAAATGAGGTTTGCATTAGATCCTTCATCCAGATCTACAGCAGATACCGAACATAACAGTCTGCCGGCCTCATTGTTTTCTGGTATGAAGGCATTGTACACATTGTGCAGAAATGCTGGAGGATTATCATTCACATCAGAGATATTAAGGCTGATTGTAATCTGGCTGCTGAGAGACGGAGACCCCAGATCTGATGCCGTCAGTATAATGGTATATTGTGAGAGCCTCTCCCTGTCCAGATGTCCGCTAGTGACCAGAGCGTAACGCTGTGACATGGGCTGGATTTTAAAGGGTAAATTTGGTGACACATCAAGTCTAATTTCACCATTTTTACCAGAATCCTTATCTCTGACTGTGATGAATCCAACCACAGTTCCTATGGGGGCATTCTCAGGAACCACAGTATTTTTAGACTTAAAGCTAATTTCTGGAGTGTTATCATTTACATCTTCTACTTCCACCTTAACCAGACATCTCCCTTCTAGTTTTGGTGATCCTTTGTCTGCTGCTTTAACAAAAAGCTCATAGGATTTTATTGTTTCATAATCCACCAGTTTTATTAAATATATTTCACCAGTTACTGAATTTATTTTTAATATTGATTTTGCAGAATCCAATGTAAGTTGATCGAAGGAATATAAAATGTCACTATTTGCTCCTTCATCCAAATCTGTGGCATTTAATTTAAATATGGTTGCATTTAGCGGTCTATCTTCTGTAATCGTGATTTTATATGTGGATGGATCAAACACAGGAGGATTATCATTGATATCTAACACAATGACCGTTATCTGTGTGGATCCGGATCTGGCCGGTTCTCCCCCGTCTATAGCAGTGAGAATAAGCTTGTGCTCAGCTATCTCTTCTCTGTCTAGAGCTTTTTCCAGCAATAATTCTGCAATGAGCGTTCCATCATTGCGATTTGTTATAGATAATGAAAAAAAAGGATTTGGAGTCAGTCTGTACTGACTAACCCCATTTACACCTACATCCAGGTCCTGTGCCGTCGGTAAAGAAAAATGAACGCCAGGACTTGATACAAGCTCTGTAATCCGGACAACTTGGTCATTAGTCCTAAAAATAGGTGAATTATCATTAATATCCAGAACGTCGATCTCCAGACTGTGCAGCTCCAGAGGATCCTCAGCCACAGCCTCTAAATGCAGGACACAGCTCAGGCTGGATCCACACAGGCTCTCCCTATCAATCCTCTCATGGACGACCAGAGCTCCATTCTTCTGCTCTATAGAAAACAATCTGCTGTTTCCTTCCGACCCCAAACTCAGTCTCCTTCTACTAATATCAGCCAGATTCACCCCCAGATCCTGAGCCACGTTCCCCACAACAGTCCCTGGATGAGACTCCTCAGCGACAGAATAACGCAGCTGCCCAGAGACCCAGCCCCAGCTACACAGGAGAAGGGAGAAAGCTACTTGCCATTTCCAAGCCTTCACAAAGCTCTGATTGTCCATATCTTAAATCCTTCTTCTAAAATGCGTGGAGAATAATCATCATCCCATCAATCCAAGTGTGTGAGCAGCAAAAATATAAATCCTAGGCACGGGAAAATCCTGGTTTTCCTGCATTGAAATCCTCCGCAGGGCTCTCATCGGAGCTGCAGCTCTTCTTTGTGTGAGAGACGATGGGAGGGTGAATCACTGAGCCAGGGGGAGGAGAGCGCACAGCTGACATGACTAGGTCTAAACCAGTATAACAGCTTCAGTGGATGACAAGACTGCCCTCTCCTGGTCAATTCTGAAAAGTAAAGTTTGGAATCCTTTGCCGTGTAAAACAAAAGTTCCTGATATTTCATGACATTTTTGTATTTCACATTTTTATGAATTCATTAAGAAAAGTATCTGCTTAATAATATACTGACTATAAATGACCATGGTAACAGAAGTAATACTTCGAAATGAAGCTAAATAACTTGTTTTATGATCATTTGTATTTAGATATTCCTATCTGTATACTAGATACAAAAAGTGTCCAAATAAGCTGATGTGGTAGTCATACTAGAGGATTATTAACACAATCGAGAAGCACTATAGTATAGTATATCTGAGAGCGAAGAAATACTGCTCTCCCTGAACACCAACACGGTGTCTTACCAACAGGACCACTCCAAGAAGATATGAACACAAAAAAATAGAGTGAAAGAGTCCACAACGACATAATTAGAGTAAAAATAACAATCTAATTTTTATTAAAGACACAAAAATCACAACAAGACGTAGACATAAAAGATCAATTACATTTTGCATAGGTGCTGTGTGCACCATACACACACAGGAGGAATAAATAAGAAGGAGACATGACGGAAAAAATGGAGAAGGGACCCTGTTGAAAAAGCCATTTGGCGAAACGTGCGTTCGGGGGTGTGAGAAGGAGGGGGTGCGCTGCCTGACACCTAAGATGGGTAAGCCTGCTATTTATTATTAGTGACGCTCTGCTATGCGTATCTATGGGATACCTGTGGGACCCGTTATTGCATATGAGTATCAGTACCCTATGGCTATTTGAGGACATATAGGTAGCGTTTTTTCCCCCCGTCCCTTCTCCATTTTTTCCGTCATGTCTCCTTCTTATTTATTCCTCCTGTGTGTGTATGGTGCACACAGCACCTATGCAAAATGTAATTGATCTTTTATGTCTACATCTTGTTGTGATTTTTGTGTCTTTAATAAAAATTAGATTGTTATTTTTACTCTAATTATGTCGTTGTGGACTCTTTCACTCTATTTTTTTGTGTTCATACTAGAGGATTAGTGGGACCTCATATTAGGCTACGAACTTTTCTTTCAGTTTCCGAAGCCTTCGATTCACAGAAAATATCCATCATTTCTACATCGGATTGGGATAAGGCAAAATTCTAACTGCCCACCCATTCTAAGTGTTTTACCAAATGCCCACCTCAAGCGTATGATTTGGGAATGCAATAATATTGAATGGTTCTATAATAATGCTCCAGATATAATTAACAGAATTTATGGTAGAGTAATGAACTTGTAGATTGTGAGCCTTCACGAGCAGGGTCCTCACTCCTCCTGTACCAGTTATGACTTGTATTGTTCAAGATTATTGTACTTGTTTTTATTATGTATACCCCTCCTCACATGTAAAGCGCCATGGAATAAATGGTGCTATAACAATAAATAATAATAATAATAACCCTAGAGCCGAAAATATGCATATTGGGAGTTGGAGCAATTGATATGGCCAGAATAGTGTATTTTGCAAATAAAACTATTTCTTCTTACTGGATATAATCTTCTCCACCATCCACTGGTGAATTTATTCATAGAGTAAATGAGGTTGTACATTTAGAAAAATAAATTTATAAAAAGAAAAGAAATGTTATTAAAAAAATTGGGGTCCTTGGATCAACACCCCTAGTTTACCGTCAAGAGTCTTACTATTTTTTCTCCCTTTCTAGGCTCATAAAAAAAGTGTAAATGAACATTTACTTGACGGCAGAAAACTTTTACTTATTTGCATATATGGAAATGAAAACATATTGGTACAGAAGATACTTTTAAATCTTCCTATATAAAAAAATTCCAGGACTTGGTTTTCCGAAGGTAGGGAAGGGAGGTTATCATCCTCTCTGTTTTTCTGTTTCTGTATGTGATTTATTCGGGGAGCTGTTCCCTGTAGTTGTAATTATTTGAACAATATTTAATAAAAAGAATGTGACGAAAGAAAAAAACAAACAGTGTTCAAATTCACAGAAATTGAATATTTTATGAGCATCTCACCAGTGAATGAGAATATCAACTGATTCTGCCTAAGAACGTAAAAAAAAAACGTAGAACAGGGGACAAGACAATACCAAGGACATAAATCAGAAAATATGATAGTTTGGGGTCTCTTAACCCAAATAAACCTGGGCCAAAAATGTTGGAATGCAAGTTCTATCGGTATATGTTGTGAAGAATGCGGTTAATATAGCAAAAGTTTCTCTACTTAGATGCATTGTCACCTCGGATTCCATGATAATGTTTTTGTAATATCTGCAGTCTGCACTATTTAAAGTTGATTATGTATACTGATAAACCATTTACTTCTGTAATGTAGGGTAAATAATGGATCAACCTTTTTTTTGTTGATTTACGGCATGAAAGATGTTCAACAGGATTATAAAAATGGGATAATAGTATCCGTACTTCTTTGAAATGCATAACCATATAACCTGTGTTTTACAAACAGCTGTCAAGTAAGAACTTAAGTATGGATGCTGCAAAAAAATATGGGCCCCAGGGTAATAAAGGTCCTGGGCTCCATATCTTAGAAGCCACTTGCACCACTCCAGGCATTAGTCTGTTTGTTTTCTCTTAGCTAAATAATATAAAACTTGCACAAAGTACAATAGAAAACAAAATAAAAATTTAGGCATCAGCACCAATTTTCCAAGTATATTGTACACTTTTGTTCTGGTATTAGTCCCTTAGCACTAATCTTTCACACATCTTTTTTTCTTATATAGGCCAAAGCATGAACTTTAACCCCTTCATGACCCAGCCTATTTTGACCTTAAAGACCTTGCCGTTTTTTGCAATTCTGACCAGTGTCCCTTTATGAGGTAATAACTCAGGAACGCTTCAACGGATCCTAGCGGTTCTGAGATTGTTTTTTAGTGACATATTGGGCTTCATGTTAGTGGTAAATTTAGGTCAATAAATTATGCGTTTATTTGTGATAAAAATGGAAATTTGGCGAAAATTTTGAAAAATTTCGCAATTTTCACATTTTGAATTTTTATTCTGTTAAACCAGAGAGATATGTGACACAAAATAGTTAATAAATAACATTTCCCACATGTTTACTTTACATCAGCACAATTTTGGAAACAAAATTTTTTTTTGTTAGGAAGTTATAAGGGTTAAAATTTGACCAGTGATTTCTCATTTTTACAACGAAATTTACAAAACCATTTTTTTTAGGGACCACCTCACATTTGAAGTCAGTTTGAGGGGTCTATATGGCTGAAAATACCCAAAAGTGACACCATTCTAAAAACTGCACCCCTCAAGGTGCACAAAACCACATTCAAGAAGTTTATTAACCCTTCAGGTGCTTCACAGCAGCAGAAGCAACATGGAAGGAAAAAATGAACATTTAACTTTTTAGTCACAAAAATTATCTTTTAGCAACAATTTTTTTATTTTCCCAATGGTAAAAGGAGAAACTGAACCACGAAAGTTGTTGTCCAATTTGTCCTGAGTACGCTGATACCTCATATGTGGGGGTAAACCACTGTTTGGGCACACGGCAGGGCTTGGAAGGGAAGGAGCGCCATTTGACTTTTTGAATCAAAAATTGGCTCCACTCTTTAGCGGACACCATGTCACGTTTGGAGAGCCCCCGTGTGCCTAAAAATTGGAGCTCCCCCACAAGTGACCCCATTTTGGAAACAAGACGCCCCAAGAAACTTATCTAGATGCATAGTGAGCACTTTGAACCCCCAGGTGCTTCACAAATTGATCCGTAAAAATGAAAAAGTACTTTTTTTTCACAAAAAATTCTTTTAGCCTCAATTTTTTCATTTTCACATGGGCAACAGGATAAAATGGATCCTAAAATGTGTTGGGCAATTTCTCCTGAGTACACCAATACCTCACATGTGGGGGTAAACCACTGTTTGGGCACATGGTAAGGCTCGGAAGGGAAGGAGCGCCATTTGACTTTTTGAATGAAAGATTATTTCCATCGTTAGCGGACACCATGTCGCGTTTGGATAGCTCCTGTGTGCCTAAACATTGGCGCTCCCCCACAAGTGACCCCATTTTGGAAACTAGACCCCCCAAGGAACTTATTTAGATGCCTAGTGAACACTTTAAACCCTCAGGTGCTTCACAAATTGATCTGTAAAAATGAAAAAGTACTTTTTTTTCAAAAAAAAATTATTTTCGCCTCAATTTTTTCATTTTCACATGGGCAGTAGGATAAAATGGATCATAAAATTTGTTGGGCAATTTCTCCCGAGTACGCCGATACCTCATATGTGGGGGTAAACCACTGTTTGGGCACTCGGCAGGGCTCGGAAGGGAAGGCACACCATTTGACTTTTTGAATGGAAAATTAGGTCCAATTGTTAGCGGACACCATGTCGCGTTTGGAGAGCCCCTGTGTGCCTAAACATTGGAGCTCCCCCACAAGTGACCCCATTTTGGAAACTAGACCCCCCAAGGAACTTATCTAGATGCATATTGAGCACTTTAAACCCCCAGGTGCTTCACAGAAGTTTATAATGCAGAGCCATGAAAATAAAAAATAATTTTTCTTTCCTCAAAAATGATTTTTTAGCCTGGAATATCCTATTTTGCCAAGGATAATAGGAGAAATTGGACCCCAAATATTGTTGTCCAGTTTGTCCTGAGTAGGCTGATACCCCATATGTGGGGGTAAACCACTGTTTGGGCGCACGGCAGAGCTCGGAAGGGATGGCACGCCATTTGGCTTTTTAAATGGAAAATTAGCTCCAATCATTAGCGGACACCATGTCACGTTTGGAGAGCCCCTGTGTGCCTAAACATTGGAGATCCCCCAGAAATGACCCCATTTTGGAAACTAGACCCCCAAAGTAACTAATCTAGATGTGTGGTGAGGACTTTGAACCCCCAAGTGCTTCACAGAAGTTTATAACGCAGAGCCATGAAAATAAAAAAAAAAAATTAATTTCTCAAAAATGATCTTTTAGCCTGCAATTTTTTATTTTCCCAAGGGTAACAGGAGAAATTTGACCCCAAAAGTTGTTGTCCAGTTTCTCCTGAGTACGCTGATACCCCATGTGTGGGGGTAAACCACTGTTTGGGCACACGTCGGGGCTCAGAAGGGAAGTAGTGACGTTTTGAAATGCAGACTTTGATGGAATGCTCTGTGGGCGTCACATTGTGTTTGCAGAGCCCCTGATGTGGCTTAACAGTAGAAACCCCCCACAAGTGACCCCATTTTGGAAACTAGACCCCGAAAGGAACTTATCTAGATGTGTGGTGAGCACTTTGAACCCCCAAGTGCTTCATAGAAGTTTATAATGCAGAGCCGTGAAAATAATAAATACGTTTTCTTTCCTCAAAAATAATTATTTAGCCCAGAATTTTTTAATTTTCCCAAGGGTAACAGGAGAAATTTGACCCCAAGATTTGTTGTCCAGTTTCTCCTGAGTACGGTGATACCCCATATGTGGGGGTAAACTACTGTTTGGGCACATGCCGGGGCTCGGAATTGAAGTAGTGACGTTTTGAAATGCAGACTTTGAAGGAATGCTCTGCGGGCGTCACGTTGCGTTTGCAGAGCCCCTGATGTGCCTAAACAGTAGAACCCCCCCACAAGTGACCCCATTTTGGAAACTAGACCCCGAAAGGAACTTATCTAGATGTGTGGTGAGCACTTTGAACCCCCAAGTGCTTCATAGAAGTTTATAATGCAGAGCCGTGAAAATAATAAATACGTTTTCTTTCCTCAAAAATAATTATTTAGCCCAGAATTTTTTATTTTCCCAAGGGTTACAGGAGAAATTGGACCCCAAAAGTTGTTGTCCAGTTTCTCCTGAGTACACTGATACCCCATGTGTGGGGGTAAACCACTGTTTGGGCACACGTCGGGGCTCAGAAGGGAAGTAGTGACTTTTGAAATGCAGACTTTGATGGAATGGTCTGCGGGCGTCACATTGCGTTTGCAGAGCCCCTGGTGTGCCTAAACAGTAGAAACCCCCCACAAGTGACCCCATTTTAGAAACTAGACCCCCCAAGGAACTTATCTAGATATGTGGTGAGCACTTTGAACCCCCAAGTGCTTCACAGACGTTTACAACGCAGAGCCGTGAAAATAAAAAATCATTTTTCTTTCCTCAAAAATTTTGTTTTAGCAAGCAATTTTTTTAGATTCACAAGGGTAACAGGAGAAATTGGACCCCAGTAATTGTTGCGCAGTTTATCCTGAGTATGCTGGTACCCCATATGTGGGGGTAAACCACTGTTTGGGCACACGTCAGGGCTCGGAAGTGAGGGAGCACCATTTGACTTTTTGAATACGAGATTGGCTGGAATCAATGGTGGCGCCATGTTGCGTTTGGAGACCCCTGATGTGCCTAAACAGTGGTAACCCCTCAATTCTACCTCCAACACTAACCCCCCCACACCCCTAACTCTAATCCCAACTGTAGCCATAACCCTAATCACAACCCTAATCACAACCATAATTCCAACCCTAACCCTAAGGCTATGTGCCCACGTTGCGGATTCGTGTGAGATATTTCCGCACCATTTTTGAAAAATCCGCGGGTAAAAGGCACTGCGTTTTACCTGCGGATTTTCCGCGGATTTCCAGTGTTTTTTGTGCGGATTTCACCTGCGGATTCCTATTAAGGAACAGGTGTAAAACGCTGCGGAATCCGCACAAAGAATTGACATGCTGCGGAAAATACAACGCAGCGTTTCCGCGCGGTATTTTCCGCACCATGGGCACCGGATTTGGTTTTTCATATGTTTACATGGTACTGTAAACCTGATGGAACACTGCTGCGAATCCGCAGCGGCCAATCCGCAGCCAAATGTGCACATGGCCTAATTCTAAAGGTATGTGCACATGCTGCGGAAAAGCAGCAGTTTCCCATGAGCTTACAGTTCAATGTAAACCTACGGGAAACAAAAATCGATGCACACATGCTGCGGAAAAACTGCACGGAAACGCAGCGGTTTACATTCCGCAGCATGTCACTTCTTTGTGCGGATTCCGCAGCGGTTTTACAACTGCTCCAATAGAAAATCGCAATTGTAAAACCGCAGTGAAATGTGCAGAAAAAACGCGGTAAATCCGCCATAAATCCGCAGCGGTTTAGCACTGCGGATTTATCAAATCCGCAGCGGAAAAATCCGCAGAGGACCAGAATACGTGTGCACATACCGAAACCCTAACCCTAGCCCTAACCCTAGCCCTAACCCTAACCCTACCCCTAACCCTAGCCCTAACCCTACCCCTAACCCTACCCCTAACCCTAACCCTACCCCTAACCCTACCCCTAACCCTACCCCTAACCCTACCCCTAACCCTATTCTAACATTAGTGGAAAAAAAAAAATTTCTTTATTTTTTTATTGTCCCTACCTATGGGGGTGACAAAGGGGGGGGGGTCATTTATTATTTTTTTATTTTGATCACTGAGATAGATTATATCTCAGTGATCAAAATGCACTTTGGAACGAATCTGCCGGCCGGCAGATTCGGCGGGCGTACTGCGCATGCGCCCGCCATTTTGGAAGATGGCGGCGCCCAGGGAGAAGACGGACGGGACCCCGGCAGGATCGGTAAGTATGATGGGGTGGGGGGGACCACGGGGGGGGATCAGAGCACGTGGGGGGGAATCGGAGCGCGGCAGGCGTGGAACGGAGCACGGGGGGGCTGGAACGGAGCACGGGGGGGCTGGAACGGAGCACGGGGGGTGGAACGGAGCACGGGGGGGTGGATCGGAGTGCAGGGGGGGTGATTGGAGCACGGGGGGGTGATTGGAGCACAGGGGGAGCGGACAAGAGCACGGGGGGAGTGGAGCACTGGACGGAGGGGAGCCGGAGCAGTGTACCGGCCAGATCGGAGGGCTGGGGGGGCGATCGGTGGGGTGGGGTGGGGGCACACTAGTATTTCCAGCCATGGCCGATGATATTGCAGCATCGGCCATGGCTGGATTGTAATATTTCACCCGTTATAATGGGTGAAATATTACAAATCGCTCTGATTGGCAGTTTCACTTTCAACAGCCAATCAGAGCGATTGTAGCCACGAGGGGGTGAAGCCACCCCCCCTGGGCTAAACTACCACTCCCCCTGTCCCTGCAGATCGGGTGAAATGGGAGTTAACCCTTTCACCGGATCTGCAGGGACGCGATCTTTCCATGACGCCACATAGGCGTCATGGGTCGGATTGGCACCGACTTTCATGACGCCTACGTGGCGTCATGGGTCGGGAAGGGGTTAATGAGCGCTATCTTTGACCATGTGTCATCAGGCTGCTCACAGTTTCCCCCATCAAATGTAGACAACAAGCTCAAGTGTTTTAGGTCTGGATAATCATCATTTTCTTGCCATCATCATGTTATATGAATTTACTGGACCTCACCATCTAAAAATAAAAACTGTCTTTATTGCTCTCATGTGGGTCTTTATGGCCATCACTGAAGCAAAGTATGTCATTATCATCAATCCAGACCATTATAGCATGAAATATTGTCCAAGAAGAAATATTATAACGTTTTAAAAATGTTTACTGGCCACTGGCCAGGCAAAATATGTCTTATCAATGGCAAACATAGATACATGGGTAGAAGAGGACAAAAGGAGACTAGCGCACCTATTTAAGATACTGGTGAGAATCTAGCAGTGACGATTAGACATTGCCTATCCTTGAAAACATGATAACTTAAACATAACGATAAGTAGACCACCTCAACCATAGTTGAGATGTGTATAACCAAATGGAAGTAAGGAACTTCATCACTGCCCGATGTATTGCCATATGCAGTTGTAGAAAAAGAGGGTTCATCTCCAGATTGACTTTAAATATTAAAATCCAATGTCCTTATTTGAAAATCCCATTCAAACATAGTAATACAGTGCAGCAATTATTACCAACTAGATGGTGGCCCAATTCTAACGCATCGGGTATTCTAGAATATGTACAGTATTTATGTATGTATATAGCAGCCACATAGTATATAGCAGAGGCCACAAAGTATATAGCAAATACTACATGGCCTGTGCTATATACTATGTGGCTTCTACTGTATATACATACATACATATTGTAGAATACTCGATGCGTTAATACAGGCCACCCAGTATATAACAGTGGCCACGCAGTACATAACACAGCCCAAACAGAATATAACACAGCCCACATACTATATAACACAACCCACGCAGTATATAGCAGCCACGCAGTATATAACACAGGCGACGTAGTATATAACACAGGCCATGCAGTATATAACACAGGGCACATAGCATATAGCACAGCCCACGCAGTATATCACACAGCCCACAGAGTATATAACACAGCCCACATACTATATAACACAGCCCACGTACTATATAACACAGCCCACGCAGTATATAGCAGCCACGCAGTGTATAACACAGGCAACGCAGTATATAACACAGCCCACGTAACATATAACACAGGGCACGTAGTATATAGCACAGCCCATGGAGTATATCACACAGCCCACGGAGTATATAACACTGCCCATGTAGTATATAGCAGCCACGCGGTATAACTGCCCATGCAGTATTTAGCAGTGTGGGCACCATATCCCTGTTAAAAAAAATAATAAAAAAAAATAGTTATATACTCACCCCCTGGGATCCAGCAAAACTCTGGCGATGCGCGCGCGGCTGCCGCCATCTTCCATTCCCAGGATGCATTGCGAAATTACCCAGATGACTTAGCGGTCTCGCGAGACCGCTAAGTCTTCTGGGTAATTTCGCAATGCATCTCTGGGAATGGAAGATGGCGTCCGGCGCGAGCGCATCGTCGGACAACAGAAGGTGAGCATAGCAGGTTTTTTGTTTTTTTATTTTTAACATTACATCTTTTTACTATTGATGCTGCATAGGCAGCATCAATAGTAAAAAAGTTGGGGACATACAGAGTTAATAGCAGCGGTAACGGTTTCCGGTATCCGCGGCCCGTTACCGCTGGCATTAACCCTGTGTGAGCGGTGACTGGAGGGGATTACGGAGCAGGCGCCAGGCACTGACTGCAGGGGAGTAGGGGACGGACTAATCAGACTATGCCCATCACTGATTGGTCACGGCAGCCATGACAGGCAGCTGGAGAGACCAATCAGCGACGTGGGATTTCCGTTACGGAAGTTGCCGACAGAAAGACGGAAGTACCCCTTAGACAATTATATATATAGATGTGTTTCGAACATAATGAAAAGCTTTTAAAAGGAACTTGTCACATTCATTTTCTATAAGAAACTGCCCCCTATGTATTGCCAGTGATCCAATGTGCACCACTAACATGGTCTTCTCAAGCAAAACTTCCCACTTTTTATCTACCCCCTCCACTTTTTATCTTTAGGTGATTACATCACATACCTTTTCTTTCAGTTATAAGGGTCAAGCTTTCTATCCAGCCAGTCGTGGTCATCTTCAAATTATTCACATCCATCGCAGCCTGACTGATTGCCTAGACTGCCCCGATGTCACTGCAGTCGCCCTGTAAATTCCACTCTTATGCACTCAGGTCTTCGTACATGTGCACTGAATCTGGGTGTACGTCCCCAGCTTCATTTCATATTGGTGCATGCTCCGGAGTCAGTGGCTATGTGATGTACGTGTTATGAGCGCATATGCTATGTGTGGCACTCTGTTCCCACGGCTCTGGAGCATGCGCAGATATGAAATGAAGCTGGGGACATGCAACATCTGTACGCATGCGGGGAGACCTGAGAGTGCGCAAGCGCAAAATTTACTGGGTGATTGCCGTAACATCAGGTCAGTCCAGGCAATTAATCAGGCTGCAAAGAACTTGAAGAGGACCATGACTGACCATGACTGGAAGGATAGAAAGTGCCACCCCATGACTGAAAGATAAGGTATGTGATGCAATCACCCACCGAAAGGCAAAAAGTGTTCTTTTTTCAAATCGTGGGAAGTTTTGCATGAGAAGATCATGTTAGTGATGGACATTGCATCACTAGTAAGACACTGGGGGCAGTGTAATATCGAAAAAGGACATGACAGGGTCCCTTCAATCTAGAAAAAAAGCCTACTGGGAACTGAATCACGTTTCCTTCCTACAGTTGCATAGGTGATAAATGTCTTTTTGTGGGATAACTCATTTAAGTATTCTTTTAGTGTTATTATAAACTAGAATGAGATAAACAATCCTAATAATACATAAGAAAAAAATAGACCTTGATGCCACATATAGCAACTTCATCTTAATGGATTCTATGCAGAATAGCTAAACATCAAAGCTCAGCCACTGCCAGCTCTTAGGTGCACCAATGCATGAAATAGAAGGGGACATCCTTTGCAAAAAAGTTTTGTTTTTTCATGAGCCCATATACTGTAGGTTATCAGATAAAAAAATATTTGATTTAAACATTATTGTTAGAACAACTGCCTATGAGAAATGGAAACCATATACTGTATACACAGTGTACGTCTAACAAAGCCTATGTGCTATGCCTCAGAGGAGATCTCATTTATATGTATTAATACATGTGTGGTAGTAAAGACTGGCGAATGACTTACCCTTCCAAAGGCCATACTGATGACCAGTCTGCACTCATTACGGGTGGAAGAAAGGCTATTCTAACAACTAAATAGGAAAGGATTCTTTTTAGTTAGAGCCGTCAGACTGTGGAATGCCGACCACAAGAGGTAGTATGTAATGGCAGACACTATAATAACTTTTAAAAAAGGGCTGGAGGATTTCCTCAGTACATAACATTGTGGGTTATAGATAATTTAGTGACAAAATGAACAATTGGTGGAGAAAGGTTGAACTTGACGGACCTATGGCTTTTTTCAACCTATGTAACTATGTAACATACACTTCTAACATTATGTGCAAACACATTATCACATGGTACCTTTTATCTACGTACTGTATAATAACGATAATATATTTAGTTGCCATGGCATGTTGAGATCTACAGTATGGTACATGTGAGATGTCAAACATGCAACATGGGGAATTTGCTTAGCAGAACATTCTCTTTGTATGACTCTAAAATAGAAATTGAACGCTTATATAAAAATTACAATGAACATGGAATCAGCCACGAAATATCTGAAGGATAGTATGCAAGGTACCCGTGGGTGTATTACCCAAGCATTTTCAATAAACAGCATGGGATGGTAAAAAGGAAAGTAACCACATAAGCTTCAATATCTCACCTGGTTAGATTCATTTAACCAATTTGAGTTACAGGATGGATCTGTATGTTGAACTATACCAGTTACAAGTTGATCATCTAGTGATTGAGTCAAAGTAAAACTTGGAATATCTGTAGTTGGAGGGAAACAAGCTGGATAACAAGACCCCGGAGCCTCAGGTGGAGCCATCCGCACCTCCATGTACTTCAGTGTCCCGTCTGTGTTCAGGTAAAGGGTTGGTTTGTACTGATCCATGTAGGATGTAGAAAGGGATTTGTCAGAGAAGCAGAATCCACACCCAGAATCATAATTCTTTCTAAGGCATCGGACAAGTAATATAGAAAATGTGACTAGAAAAACTGCACTGATGGCCACAAGGGAGACGATAAGATACAGAGTCAGGTCTGGAGCAGATTTGGCATTTGTAAGAAAGTCTTGAGATTTAGGACTTTCCTGAGCCACAGAGTCTAATATATTCACTATGATGGTAGCCGTGGTGGTCATAGAAGGTTCTCCGTGGTCACTGACGGCAATCACAAGTCTCTGCTCCGTGTTATCCATCTCATGTAAACCTCGGAGAGTCCTGACTTCTCCCGTGTATTCAGAGATGTGGAATAAAGCAGGACTGGCAGACTGCACCAGACTATAGAGGAGCCAGGCATTGTGCCCAGAATCCACATCCACGGCAGACACCTTACTGACTAAATACCCAGCAGCTGCAGATCTTGGGATGGTCTCCTGAGCAATGGTCTCCGCTGTGTTCTCTGGGTATAAGATAGTGGGAGGGTTGTCATTTGTATCCAGAATAAATATGAAGACAGAAACATTGGAGGATAATTTTGGAGATCCAGAATCTTCCACTCTCGCTGTGATCTGCAGAACCTGGAATTGTTCGTAGTCAAAAGACCTTTGTGCATAAATATTCCCGGTGTCGGAGTTAATGTAGACGAATGAAGAGACAGGAGAACCGTGGATGTGGCTCTCAGCGATGGAGTAAATGAGGTGTGCATTATCTCCTTCATCCGGATCTACTGCAGACACCGAACATAACAGTCTGCCGGCCTCATTGTTTTCTGGTATGAAGGCGTTGTACACATTGTGCAGAAATGCTGGAGGATTATCATTCACATCAGAGATATTAAGGCTGATTGTAATCTGGCTGCTGAGAGACGGAGACCCCAGATCTGATGCCGTCAGTATAATGGTATATTGTGAGAGCTTCTCCCTGTCCAGATGTCCGCTAGTGACCAGAGCGTAACGCTGTGACATGGGCTGGATTTTAAAGGGTAAATCTGGTGACACGTCCAGTCTAATTTCACCATTTTTACCAGAATCTTTATCTCTCACTGTGATTAATCCAACCACAGTTCCTATGGGAGTGTTCTCAGGAACCGCAGTAATTTTCGATAAAAAATTAATTTCTGGAGTGTTATCATTGACATCTTCTATTTCCACCTGAACAACACATCGCCCCTCTAATTTCGGAGAACCTTTGTCTACTGCTCTGACAGATAATTCAAAAAGCTTTGATTCCTCAAAATCTACAGCCCCTTTAATAAATATTTCTCCCGTCTGTGGGATTAAATCGAATATCTGTTTGGCCGAATTTAAAGTATGATGATCAAACGAATATAATATTTCTCCATTTGGTCCCTCATCTAAATCTGTAGCATTCAGTTTTGTAACCATTGTTTTTAAGGGAGTATTTTCGAATAATTGTATCTTATAATGTGACTGATCAAACACTGGAGGATTATCATTGATGTCTAAAACACGGACAGTTATCATTGTAGATCCTGATCTGGCTGGATCTCCCCCGTCTATAGCAGTGAGAAGAAGCTTATGTTCTGCTTTCTCCTCTCTATCCAGACTTTTTTCCAGCACCAATTCAGCAATGAGGGTCCCATCCTTACGGTTTGTGACCGACAATGAAAAATATGGATTTGGAATTAATGCATACCGAGTGACACCATTAAGCCCAACATCTAAATCCTCTGCAATCTCTAAAGGAAAATGCACTCCGGGAGTTGTTAATAGCTCAGTAATAGTTACTACTTGATCTTTGCTGGAAAATGTTGGTGAATTATCATTAATATCCAGAATGTCTATCTCCAGACTGTGCAGCTCCAGGGGATCCTCAGCCACAGCCTCTAAATGCAGGACACAGCTCAGGCTGGATCCACACAGGCTCTCCCTATCAATCCTCTCATGGATGACCAGAGCTCCATTCTTCTGCTCTATAGAAAACAATCTGCTGTTTCCTTCCGACCCCAAACTCAGTCTCCTTCTACTAATATCAGCCAGATTCACCCCCAGATCCTGAGCCACGTTCCCCACAACAGTCCCTGGATGAGACTCCTCAGCGACAGAATAACGCAGCTGCCCAGAGACCCAGCCCCAGCTACACAGGAGAAGGGAGAAAGCTACTTGCCATTTCCAAGCCTTCACAAAGCTCTGATTGTCCATATCTTAAATCCTTCTTCTAAAATGTGTGGAGAATAATCATCATCCCATCAATCCAAGTGTGTGAGCAGCAAAAATATAAATCCTAGGCACGGGAAAATCCTGGTTTTCCTGCATTGAAATCATCCGCAGGGCTCTCATCGGAGCTGCAGCTCTTCTTTGTGTGAGAGACGATGGGAGGGTGAATCACTGAGCCAGGGGGAGGAGAGCGCACAGCTGACATGACTAGGTCTAGATCAGTATAGAATGTTGACTGGATGACAAGACTGCCCTCCCCTGGCCAATACTGATAAATACAGTTTGTAATAAATGCCTTTTAAAACGAATTGTTGATATTTTATATGTTTTTCTTCTATTTTGTGATTTTATCAATTATTTTATAAAAGTGTGTACCTCATTATCTGCAGCAACTAACAAAGTAAAACAATAAAATACATAGAAAAAAGTGAAGATTCTTTAAAACTAAAACAGACCTTCCATATAAATGGTAAATCATATTATTTTATTTCTATTTGTATATTAGTTATGAAGAGTGCTCAGATTTGAGGAAAATGAATATTTTATAAAAAGGTCAAGAGTGGAAGTGAATATCCACTGATTGAGCCTTTAATCTTGAAAGAGCTCAATTTAGAATGGAAATATTAAAGATCGAGTTATAAACAAGAAACATGACTTTCATTTTAGGAACTCAACCACCCCTCCCACCAGAAATAAACAAAAACCAACACCAAATAATATTGGATGGTAAGTTCACTATTTGGATTAGTAATACTTGGTAAGTAACCCTGAATGCATTAGATATATGGAACATTTTCCATTAATACACATTGTCAGATCCCCTTCCATAATAATGTTTTGTCATACCGTATAATCAACTAGGGTGCACACAGGTATACAGATTATTTCTATACCACATGCTAAATATGATATCTACATAACTGTAATTAAAATAGGTCATAATGTACAAAAGGATACTTAATATTTTAGAAGTATGAGGGCTTTGACAATGTAGTCAGGTAAGAACTAAGGCAAATATTCCTGAGAAGCCTCAAAGAGTCGTGGGCCCTCAGACAGAAAGGTCATGAGTACGTTGAGCGAAACAGATCGGACAAATTAAAAAATCGCCGACTTTCGTCAATGTCGGGTTTCATGAAGCCTGACCCGATCCTAGTGTTGGATCGGCCATGAGGTCGGCGATCTGCGCGCAAAAGTCGTGTTTCGTATGATGCTTTCAGCGCCATTTTTCAGCCAATGAAGGAGGACGCAGAGTGGTCCCCACCATCCTAGAGAAGGGCATGACAGTGATTATCTTGCTTTCTGCGGCGTCACAGGGGCTATAAAGGGGCGTGCACGCCGACCGCCATCTTACTTCTGCCGATCTTAGCATAGGGAGAGGTTGCTGCAGCTTCATCAGAAGAAGGGATATAGTTAGGGAGAGAAGATTAACCCCCAAACCTCTTGTGCTGTAGCGATTTCCACTGTCCAACACCACCTTTTTTTGCAGGGACAGTGGAGGCTATATTTTTGTGCATCAGCTCTGTAGCTTATTAGGCTGCCTCATAAGGCTCCCTGATAGCTGCATTGCTGTTTGCACGCTGCTGTGCCAACCAACTGCTTTTTTAAAAGCAAAAATCCTGTTGCTCCTTTCTGCACAGTTATCTTATTTGTCCACACTTTTGTGTGCAGAAGTCCTTTTTATTGCTGCCATACTTGTCCTGAGATCATTGTAGGGAGATTGAAATTGAACTACAGTCCTTGTATTTTTTCATATATCTTCCAGCCACTTTCTGCCACTTACATTGTGTTGTTTTATGCACAGGGCCTGAGTTTTGGTTCAATTTCCCCCCCAAAAAAAGGGAGATTCAAATTCTCACAAAGTGGACATACTTCAGCCCTGTTAGTTTGTCGTATATCAGCCAGCCACTTTCTGCTACTTACATTGTGTTGTTTTATGCACAGGGCCTGAGTTTTGGTTCAATTTCCCCCCCAAAAAAGGGAGATTTAAATTCTCAACAAGTGTATATACACCTTCTACCTTGTTTTACAGTACCATATAACGCTTGTTATTTTGGTTAGTTTTTCCAAAAAAATGAGGAAGTCTGGAAGAAAAGCCCATGGGCGGTGGTTGCCAGCTGGTACTGATGGTAGCGGTAGTGGCAAAAGCACAATAGCACCTAAGGCTGGAGGTGTTGAGCCAGCGTCATCGTCTGGCTACACAAGGCCTCAAAGGCTCCCTTATCAGGGAGTAGGAAAACAGCTTTTAAAGCCAGAGCAGCAGGAAAAAGTTTTGGCTTTCCCTGCTGACAGCCTCTAGCTCTTTCGCCTCCTCTTCAGAAAGTTCCCCTTTGATTACTGGGCATCTAAAATAGACACCTGACTTGAATTGGCAGAATATGCATTACAGGAGCTCGCTTGCCCTGCTGCTAGTGTGCTGTCAGAAAGAGTCTTCAGTGCTAGTGGTTCAATACTGACCGAAAAAAGGACACGTCTGGCTACCCAGAATGTTGATGAGCTAACCTTCATTAAAATGAACCAATCATGGATTTCAAATTATTTTGCCCCACCTTTCCCTGCTGACATGTAGCTTGCCTGAAAAATGTCTTGCTTTTGGCCTCCTCTTACTGACTTCTCCAATTCATCTATTTGCAGCTGCTGAATGTCCACCATAGGCCATTTTTATACCTCCCTAAATGGGCTGTCTCCCCCCACAGGGTCGTGGTCACCACCTTGTGCAAGCACCTGTGCGAGTGCCGTTTGCCTGCACAGGTGGGTGTGCCCACTCTTGGGCGACGGCACTGGCACAGGGTCCCTCATAGTACAATGAAGTGTCTCTGACGGTGGTGGTGCACAACCAACATCAGACACACCGTCGTAATATG
Source organism: Ranitomeya imitator (assembly GCF_032444005.1). NCBI lineage: Eukaryota > Metazoa > Chordata > Amphibia > Anura > Dendrobatidae > Ranitomeya > Ranitomeya imitator. The sequence continues at coordinate 54,356,295 of NC_091285.1, forward strand.
AGGGGCCCTGTGCCAGTACCGCCAATGAAAGAGTGTTCCCCCCAGCTCGAACAGTGCTCTACCACTTGCAATACTTACCTCTCCCTGCTCCACCACTGTGTAGTCTGTGCTGTTAAATCCTTCAATGGCACTGCCAATACAAATTTGTTGAAATGATAGATGATAGTTAAAATATACAGGGGCCCTGGCCTCCATTTAGACCAGTTAATACTTTGCGCCTACTACCACTGTCTGCTACTCAGCAGAGGAGCCCACCCCTGTACCTAGCTATGCCACCTGTTTATTTATGAACAATTTTTTGGCAGACATTTAGCCCACTTTATTATTTGGGCCTACTAACTGTGTCTGCCACTCATTACAGTTTTCCTCCACTGAACAAAGCAATGTCGCCTGTTTAGTCCTGTTACCAATTTTGAACTGCATTTAGCCTACTTTAGAATTTGGGCCTACAAACTGTGTCGGCCACTCATTACAGTTTTCCTCCACTGAACAAAGCAATGACGCCTGTTTAGTCTTGTTACCAATTTTGAACTGCATTTAGCCTACTTTAGTATTTGGGCCTACTAACTGTGTCTGCCACTCATTACAGTTTTCTTCCACTGAACAAAGCAATGCCGCCTGTTTAGTCATGTTACCAATTTTGAACTGCATTTAGCCTACTTTAGTATTCGGGCCTACTAACTGTGTTTGCCACTCATTACAGTTTTCCTCCACTGAACAAAGCAATGCCGCCTGTTTAGTCTTGTTACCAATTTTGAACTGCATTTAGCCTACTTTAGTATTTGGGCCTACAAACTGTGTCTGCCACTCATTACAGTTTTCCTCCACTGAACAAAGCAATGCCGCCTGTTTAGTCCTGTTACCAATTTTGAACTGCATTTAGCCTACTCTATTATTTAGGCCTACTAACTGTGTCTGCCACTCATTATAGTTTTCCTCCACTGAACAAAGCAATGCCGCCTGTTTAGTCCTGTTACCAATTTTGAACTGCATTTAGCCTACTTTAGTGTTTGGGTCTACTAACTGTGTCTGCCACTCATTACAGTTTTCCTCCACTGAACAAAGCAATGCCGCCTGTTTAGTCCTGTTACCAATTTTTAACTGCATTTAGCCTACTTTAGTATTTGGGCCTACTAACTGTGTTGGCCACTCATTACAGTTTTCCTCCATTGAACAAAGCAATGCCGCCTGCTTATTCCTGTTACCAATTTTTAACTGCATTTAGCCTACTTTAGTATTTGGCCTATATCTGTGTTTCCTCCTCATCCTGCTCATTGCCCAGCCACTGCTAGATGAGTCTGCTGGTACATTAACCCAGACCACTACATTCCCCTTTCATTCTACACAGCCAGAATCTGACCCGGTTGAAAGTCAGGTTCCCCTTCCCGCATACTATACCACCTTACACGGGGACAATGAGGAAGGTGCAGATGAAAGTGCAGGTTCCTTCATCAGGTGGGGGTATACTCATTGGCGACGTCACTGGCACAGGGCCCCTCATAGTATGCAAAAGTGTCTCTGCCAGTGGGAGGTTCCACCCACCGTCAAACACACTGCCATACTATGAGGGGCCCTGTGCCAGTGCCACTGCCGAGTGGCCCCCCTGCTTGCTCAGGATCACAGCACTTGCAAAGTTGAAATACTTTCCTCTCCCTGCTCCACCGCCGTGACGTATTCCGCGTTTCCTGGGCCCATGAAAATCTTGAGCCAGCAGCCCTACCCCCCCCCACAACTGTAGCCAAATAACCCCCCGTTTTCAATGCCTTACTATTATTATAAAGTAAATTAAGATTTGCAAGCTTAAGTAATAGGAATTGATGTTTTTGGCATTAAAATGGGCACTGTAGGTGTTTTCCTGTCCTCCACTCACTGCCAACTTTGATTCCCCATTGACTTGCATTGGGTTTCGTGTTTCAGTCGGCCCCCGACTTTTCGCAATAATCGGCCGATTTCACCCGACCCGACTTTTGACAATGTCGGGTTTCGCGAAACCCGACTCGATCCGAAAAAAGTAAAAGTCGCTCAACTCTAGTCATGAGCCCAAAAACTAAGGTTTTATTGCAACTTCAAGCAACAGTGTTTTTTATCCTTGATGTAAAGTGAAAGGTTAATCCAGCACCAACTAAATGATACAAATTTGCTTTCATTTTTAAAAACAGAAATTGTGTTCCTGCATTGAATGTTATTATAAAATGAGTTTACTCCTATGTTATCATCCCCTCTGATGTGTGTTTTCTGTTAGACTGATGTATAATTAATCAATTAGTAAGTGAAGCAGAAAGAGTGCCGTAAATTTTGTCCTCATAGCTAAATAATATAAACTTCAGCAGACAACAATGTAAAACAATCAAAAGTATTTAGACTTATCAGCCATCCAAATCCCGGAATTACTCCATCTCTACCTTAGCATCCATTCCAGTTATTACACATTTCACCCCAGTAATGCACATTGTTGATGACCTTACCTCACACGGTTACCTTCGTCGATAGGCGCTGCATTTAAACTTTAATAAGTATTACATTTACTAGAGATTATGGGCCTATTTTATTCATGTGACCTCTGGCGCTGACAGAGTTTGTCCACCGAAGCATTGCCTACAAGTGTAAGTCCTTTACGACTTAATAATTAAAGTTTCTGGTGAATGATTTTGCTAGGCTTCACATTTAAAAGTAGTGTAAAAGAAAATCCCCAATTTTTCCCAACAGCAACCAGTCAGAGCCCAGCTTTCATTTTTTTTAACAATTGTGGTAAACTGCAAACTGTTCTCTGATTGGTTTGTATGGGCAACAAAGATAGTTTTTCTTCATGCAATTTAGGGATTGCTATTAGAGTTTATGTAAATCGATTTACATGTCCCATTCTATCGGCCTATACAGTGATCTATCTACCACTGTATGAAAGAGAGGGTACTGCCTCATACCTGATGTCGTTAGCAGCTCTTCGATTTATTATCCGGCCTGGTGTAACATCATTCCTGCGGTGTCACACACATGACGTGCCAGGCTCACTAATCAAAAGAACAGCGACAAACCTCTGCATGTAAGAGGCAGTACTCCGTTTCCCAATGGAATGGGATGGGCAAATAAATTCGCACCAAATCTAGTTCAATGAAATACTCTTAGGTGGCTCTGTACGTTATATCAATTGTTATGTTCTATATGGACACTAACCATAAAAAATAGATGAAATTAGCATTAATTCTGGGGGTCCTAAATTTGCCATCCCCGGCAAAAAGAAATGTATCTCCTAAGCCGAAAGCTGTGGGAAAATACTTTCACGATTTTGGTTGTTTTACCAAAATTACATACAGAGTTCACTTATCTTCAAAGACTGATAAATAAGAAGAAAATTAAAACATTTGTATCAAATATTGCCATTTCTTTCAATTAAAGGGAATCTGTCATCCCCAAAATCGAAGGTGAGCTAAGCCCTCCGGCACCAGGGGCTTATCAACAGCATTCTGTAATGCTGTAGATAAGCCCCCGATGTATCCTGAAAGATGAGAAAAAGAGGTTAGATTATTCTCACTCAGGGGTGGTTCTTATGTGGTCTGGGTCCGATGGGTGTCACGGTCCGGTCCGGGGCCTCCCATCTTCTTACGATGATGTCCTCTTCTTGTCTTCATGCTGTGGTTCCGGCGCAGGCATACTTTGCCTGCCCTGATGAGGGCAGAGCAAAGTACTACAGTGCAGAGGCGTCGGGCCTCTCTGACCTTTCCAGGTGCCTGCTCACTGCAGTACTTTGCTCTGCCCTCAACAGGGCAGGCAAAGTATGCCTGTGCTGGTGCTGCAGCATGAAGACAAGAGGACGTCATCATAAGAAGATGGGAGGACCCGGACTGAACCGCGTCGCCCATTGGACCAGAACCGCAGCGAGACCGCCCCTGGGTAAGTATAATCTAACCGCTTTTTCTCATCTTTCAGGTTACATCAGGGGCTTATCTACTGCATTACAGAATGCTGTAGATAAGCCCCTGATGCCGGTGGGCTTAGCTCACCTTCGATTTTGGGGTGACAGTTTCCCTTTAACTTCATATGCAAAATAGCTAAACATTGATGCTCAGAAATCACTACAAGCTCTGAGGTACACAAGACAAGACATGATACGAGATACCTTTTATAAAAAGGTATCACATTGGTTTGCAACATTCCCATATGGGAAATGAAGATTGTTAGACAAGTCACCTTTTGTATGTCTTTATACTCCATTTTGTATGCTTTGAGCTAATTATTTGTTTTTACTGGTGTAGAAATTTTCTTAGCATGATATCTAGATGGTATCTTCACATAACACCCTGTAGGCTATCTTGTAAAAATGTTTTGAAATTTATGGTTATATTCACAATTACAATAATTAATTGAACACTATCTTATTAGACAGTGGTATATTCAGTTGATGTCTTTGCATTTGTAAATTATAAAATTAATTGTGTGATTTTGGTGCTATATAATGTAAGCTTGCGCAACTCAACTAAGTTTGGAGAGCCCATTTACTTACACCTAACTCCTATATTTGAGTTTTGTTCTCTCCAGTTGCAATCTCTCCCTATTTCCAAGGTAGTAACTGCTGTAATACAAGGAAGGCTATACTGAGAAGACAATATATACTGTATCGGAATCACTCAATTCCAACATGTTAAGTTTATGTAGACATAAATTGTCACATGCTGCCTCATATCTATCCATACCACAATTAGTATTATATTTACTTGTTTGTACTTGCAGAGATTTAAGGTACGAGTGAGATGTAAATGATAAAATGATAAGCAGATCATAAGACTATTGAACAATCATGAAAATGTTATGGAATTATGGAGCCAAATACTTGAACACTATAGCAAAAGTTAATGGGTGCCGTCAACTAGTGCATCCGATCAGAATAAAAACTAAGGAAAAAAGATAAAAGGTTCAGTATCTCACCTGGTTAGTTTCATTTAAACAATTTGAGTTGGTGGAAAGAATTGTATGTTCAGCTATACCATTTTCAATTGGATCATCTAGTGATCGAGTCAAAGTAAAACCCGGAATATCTGTAATTGGAGGGAAACAATCCGGGTAACAAGACCCCGGAGCCTCAGGTGGAGCCATCCGCACCTCCATGTACTTCAGTGTCCCGTCTGTGTTCAGGTAGAGGGTTGGTTTGTACTGATCCATGTAGGATGTAGAAAGGGATTTCTCAGAGAAGCAGAATCCACACCCAGAATCATAATTCTTTCTAAGGCATCGGACAAGTAATATAGAAAATGTGACCAGAAAAACTGCACTGATGGCCACAAGGGAGACAATAAGATACAGGGTCAGGTCTGGAGCAGATTTGGCATTTATAAGAAAGTCTTGAGATTTAGGACTTTCCTGAGCCACAGAGTCTAATATATTCACAATGATGGTAGCTGTGGTGGTCATAGAAGGTTCTCCATGGTCACAGACGGCAATCACCAGTCGCTGCTCCGTGTTATCCATCTCATGTAAACCTCGGAGAGTCCTAACCTCACCTGTGTATTCCGAAATGTGGAATAAAGCAGGACTGGCAGACTGCACAAGACTATAGAGGAGCCAGGCATTGTGCCCAGAATCCACATCCACGGCAGACACCTTACTGACTAAATACCCAGCAGCTGCAGATCTTGGGATGGTCTCCTGAGCAATGGTCTCCGCTGTGTTCTCTGGGTATAAGATAGTGGGAGGGTTGTCATTTGTATCCAGAATAAATATGAAGACAGAAACATTGGAAGATAATTTTGGAGATCCAGAATCTTCCACTCTCGCTGTGATCTCCAGAACCTGGAATTGTTCATAGTCAAAAGACCTTTGTGCATAAATATTCCCACTGAAGGAGTTAATGTAGACGAATGAAGAGACAGGAGAACCGTGGATGTGGCTCTCAGTGATGGAGTAAATCAGGTTTGCATTAGCTCCTTCATCCGGATCTACAGCAGACACCGAACATAACAGTCTGCCGGCCTCATTGTTTTCTGGTATGAAGGCATTGTACACATTGTGCAGAAATGCTGGAGGATTATCATTCACATCAGAGATATTAAGGCTGACTGTAATCTGGCTGCTGAGAGATGGAGACCCCAGATCTGATGCCGTCAGTATAATGGTATATTGGGAGAGCTTCTCCCTGTCCAGATGTCCACTAGTGACCAGAGCGTAACGCTGTGACATGGGCTGGATTTTAAAGGGTAAATCTGGTGACACATCAAGTCTAATTTCACCATTTTTACCTGAATCTTTATCTTTGACTGTAATGAATCCAACCACAGTTCCTATGGGGGCATTCTCAGGAACCTCATTCGTCTTGGAGGTGAAAATAATTTCAGGGGTGTTATCATTTACATCCTTTACCTCAATCTGGATAACACAATACCCCTCTAATCTAGGTGAACCCTTGTCTGTTGCTTTTACATACAATTCATAAAAATCTGAATCTTCAAAATCCAATCTATCTGCAGTTATTATTTCATTAGTCTTTGAATTTATTTGAAATATCCTTTTTGCAGATTCCAAAGTATGGTGATCAAAGGAATATAAGATGTCGCCATTTGCACCTTCATCTAGATCTGTAGCATTCAATTGTATGATAACTGAGTTTAATGGAATATTTTCTAAAACGTTGATCCTATAACTGGACTGATGAAACACAGGAGCATTGTCATTAATGTCTAATACATTTACGGTTATCTGTGTGGACCCTGATTTAGGAGGATCGCCCCCATCTACAGCAGTGAGAACAAGCTTATGTTCAGCCTTTTCCTCCCTATCAAGGCTCTTTTCTAACACAAGCTCGGTAATAAGGGTCCCATCCTTACGATGCTTTGTAAGCAGAGAAAAATATGGATTGGGGTTTAATTTATATTGATTTATACCATTTTTACCCACATCTAAGTCTGTTGCTGTTCCTAATTGAAACCTTACTCCAGGAATAGATTCTGTAATATTTATAATTGCATTTATAATAGAAAATATTGGTGAATTATCATTAATATCCAGAATGTCGATCTCCAGACTGTGCAGCTCCAGGGGATCCTCAGCCACAGCCTCTAAATGCAGGACACAGCTCAGGCTGGATCCACACAGGCTCTCCCTATCAATCCTCTTATGGACGACCAGAGCTCCATTCTTCTGCTCTATAGAAAACAATCTGCTGTTTCCTTCCGACCCCAAAATCAGTCTCCTTCTACTAATATCAGCCAGATTCACCCCCAGATCCTGAGCCACGTTCCCCACAACAGTCCCTGGACGAGACTCCTCAGCGACAGAATAACGCAGCTGCCCAGAGACCCAGCCCCAGCTACAGAGGAGAAGGGAGAAAGCTACTTGCCATTTCCAAGCCTTCACAAAGCTCTGATTGTCCATATCTTAAATCCTTCTTCTAAAATGTGTGGAGAATAATCATCATCCCATCAATCCAAGTGTGTGAGCCGCAAAAATATAAATCCTAGGCACGGGAAAATCCTGGTTTTCCTGCATTGAAATCATCCGCAGGGCTCTCATCGGAGCTGCAGCTCTTCTTTGTGTGAGAGACGATGGGAGGGTGAATCACTGAGCCAGGGGGCGGAGAGCGCACAGCTGACATGGGCAGAGATCCTAACAAAGAATCTGGATGACGTGTCTGCCCTCTCCTGGCAACTTTTGAAATCTACAGCTTTTGTGAGTTAATTTTCTTTCACAAAGGACTTTAAATCTTATTGCATACACGTATGTAGTCTCTAAAATGGATATCCTTAACAATGTAATTCCAGTTTTTTCAGTTCTACCAAAGTAAAAACTGTTTCATTAAAATATAATAATGGGATTGTCTGGTATTAAACAGAAGTAGTGGCTGCAAAGTAAGAGACATCTATCTTTTTAGACTGTCTCTTCAAGGAGAGTGTTGACCCAGCTTGTATACTACTGTAGATCCTCCTTTGGTAGCTGTAAAAGTCTGTTTTATTAGAAATGATTGAGTATTTTGAAATACAAATTTGGCAAATTTTGGCCTTGCCAAATTTGGTCTTAAAAAGTGATTTGCAGATTATAAACTCTCCTCAAAATGCAGGTAGTCCATCTGCCCTTAAAAGATTTGTATAACATTTTTCTAGTTAGATTTGAGAGGCCTTTCCCCTTTTTCTAATGGTTAACTATGAGCCGTGACATCCTTTCCCGAAACAGATTTATCCCAAAATGGTTACTGCCCTGCATTCCCTACCCTGATCTTCATACCAGCTGTAGGAGGCTAATCTATACATATGTGATGTGATTGCTATAGGACTTTATTAGAAAGACTGCCGGGTCACATTGGAGGTCATGTGAGCCGTCTATCGACAACTCAATGTTCTGCATTATGTAAAATACAGGAAGACTTTTTTTTTAAAGTTACATGAATCAAATCTCAACTTGTTCGAATTTGCTGTCTTCAGCAAATTTCCTAATTATCAGCACAAATTATTTTTATAACGCATTGATTTGCTCATTTCAACCTCTGATTCATTCAATGAGTCAATGGTCATAAATAGTAAAACAGATTGATATTCAATGGCAATCCACTTGGCCAGACCGAGGATGGCAGCACATTGAGCCTCTTCAGGATTTCCAAGGCTGCATAACTACATAACACTAGAATATGCAACAATAAGCCATACTGTGTCCAACAGAAATGTGCCGCATAGGGTTAGGCCAATTGTTTCTTAATACATAATCTATTTAAGGCAACTAATAAACTTACATTAGAAATTAACTTAAATCAATACAAATCATAATAATAAGCTAAAATTAAAATTACGTAAAGGTATACAATGCACACCATAGAAATGTAGACTCATGTGGGAAGTGTATGTAACCCATGAACTGGCATTCTCAGATAGAAAGGGCAACAAGTGTGCAGTCTACGTTGGTGGAGTATTGCATATACATATATATATATATATATATACAGTATATATTCTGTATTGTTATGTCATTTAGAATGTTTGCATTAATTTGCAAATAATTCTTATTTATTGCTACTCACTACCCCAGTTGATGTTAGTTAACAGCGACAAATAAAGTGACAGAAAACATTTTATATGACGGTTCAGTGTAGCCTGCAGCTACCATGCTCTGTATACTAAGTTAATGTTACACGGGCATAACTTTGGTATAGCTCATTATATGAGACATTGTCTAAATGCTTTTGTACGCTTGCAATCTATATTTTCTCAATATGTATTTTGTTATCAACAAGACTAGATCTCTAATGATCTGTTCCAAACAAGAAGTCTAAACCATGTTTTTAAATTTGCTAAATCTATGGAAAAAACACCGTCAAGAAATATAAGTGCTTGAAAAAAATAATCAGGCCTATTTGTGCCAACCTTTAAATTAAATTTCTACATACAATGCGTTCCTGTTTCATAGCATCAGCAGTTGCTTTTGACAGGTTGATCACCAGCAGTTGATGGATTCAGTTGGATGACCATATAGTTGGGCCACACTGCTGGAGTAAATTAATTTTTCAGAAATGATGATGAAGAAAAGGCTTCTTATCCAAAACGCATTGAAAACGCCATACCAACATCTTTTTGCAAATGAAAAAAAAACAAATCTCACTAATGATTAAAGTGACATTTGTTTTTTTCATGATATGATGTTGAAATGCATTGTGAATAAAAAGTTTTTTCCTCATCATTGTTTCTGAACAACTGATTTGCTCCAGCAGCGTGCCCCACCTACGAGTTCATCCAACTGGATCCAATATCTTCTGGAGGATTTATCCACCATCCATAGGGCAGCAGCTGTTTTTCATCAAGCCTACATAGGAGTTGTGACTGTCACAACACTACTAGGTGATCATAACCAGCACTCCCTACTCTCCCTCCAGAGGGTTTCACCCTATTGTGTGCTCTGTTTCACGCTTCTAGATTTACACACCAATAGCTGATAACATAACTATGTCTTTAAACACAAATTTTCTCTTCAGAGAGGAAGAGGACTAGAACTCTAGTGACACCTATTGGAAGTAGCAATCCTAACAGTCAATGTCTCTTTAACGAGCCTTGTCACATGACTTAGGATAATAGCCAAACCAGAATCTCAATTTGCAGACACTGTGTTTCGAGTTATGTGACAAGGCTCGTTAAAGAGTCAACATTGACTGTTAGGATTGCTACTTCCAATAGGTGACACTAGAGTTCTAGTCCTCTTCCTCTCTGAAGAGACAATTTGCATATTTCCCAGAGGAGCATTGCAGCTTTAAATCTCCTCACCTCAACATGCTTATCATGTCATTCTCCGCAAGGAGAAATGATACTTCTTGGATCCCTCTTTAAACACAGTAACTCGGTGTATTTTATCTACAACTTACAGTGTCTGGAATCATTTATTGCAGTGAGAAAATGAAACTTAAAAGTTATAAAAACACAAGCAAACTTGAAATATCAGTAGTCTTCTAAAGATTTACATATCTAGTTTCTATTGGGAAATAAAATAGGGTTTAAAGTTGAAGAAACAATGTCCAAGATAAATCTTTTATAAATAAGCATAACATAAGGGTTGTAATTTAAAGAAAGAAAAAATGAATTGCAATGTATCCTCACCTGAGTGGCATCATTATACCATTCTGAGTCTAAAGAAGGTTTTGACTCCACAAATGGTTCAGTTAATTGAGGAATGTTTGTGGCTTTGCTTAAAGTAAAACCTGGAATATCTGCAGAAGGGAAACAAGCCGGGTAGCAAGACCCTGGAACCTCAGGTGGAGCCATCCGCACCTCCATGTACTTCAGTGTCCCATCTGTGTTCAGGTAAAGGGTTGGTTTGTACTGATCCATGTAGGATGTAGAAAGGGATTTGTCAGAGAAGCAGAATCCACACCCAGAATCATAATTCTTTCTAAGGCACCGGACAAGTAATATAGAAAATGTGACCAGAAAAACTGCGCTGATGGCCACAAGGGAGACGATAAGATACAGAGTCAGGTCTGGAGCAGATTTGGCATTTGTAAGAAAGTCTTGAGATTTAGGACTTTCCTGAGCCACAGAGTCTAATATATTCACAATGATGGTAGCCGTGGTGGTCATAGAAGGTTTTCCATGGTCACTGACTGCAATCACCAGTCGCTGCTCCGTGTTATCCATCTCATGTAAACCTCGGAGAGTCCTGACTTCTCCCGTGTATTCAGAGATGTGGAATAAAGCAGGACTGGCAGACTGAACAAGACTATAGAGGAGCCAGGCATTGTGCCCAGAATCCACATCCACGGCAGACACCTTACTGACTAAATACCCAGCAGCTGCAGATCTTGGGATGGTCTCCTGAGCAATGGTCTCCGCTGTGTTCTCTGGGTATAAGATAGTGGGAGGGTTGTCATTTGTATCCAGAATAAATATGAAGACGGAAACATTGGAGGATAATTTTGGAGATCCAGAATCTTCCACTCTCGCTGAGATCTGCAGAACCTGGAATTGTTCATAGTCAAAAGACCTTTGTGCATAAATATTCCCGGTGTCGGAGTTAATGTAGACGAACGAAGAGACGGGAGAACCGTGGATGTGGCTCTCAGCGATGGAGTAAATGAGGTTTGCATTAGTTCCTTCATCCGGATCTACAGCAGATACCGAACATAACAGTCTGCCGGCCTCATTGTTCTCTGGTATGAAGGCATTGTACACATTGTGCAGAAATGCTGGAGGATTATCATTCACATCAGAGATATTAAGGCTGATTGTAATCTGGCTGCTGAGAGACGGAGACCCCAGATCTGATGCCGTCAGTATAATGGTATATTGTGAGAGCTTCTCCCTGTCCAGATGTCCACTAGTGACCAGAGCGTAACGCTGTGACATGGGCTGGATTTTAAAGGGTAAATCTGGTGACAATTTCAACCTAATTTCACCATTTTTATCTGAATCTTTATCTTTGACTGTGATGAATCCAACCACAGTTCCTATGGGGGCATTCTCAGGAACCTCATTAGTCTTGGAAGTGAAAATAATTTCAGGGTTGTTATCATTTACATCTTTTACCTCAATCTGGATCACACAATGCCCCTGTAATTTAGGTGAACCCTTGTCTGTTGCTTTTACATACAATTCATAAAACTTAGATTCTTCAAAATCCAATCTATCTGCAGTTATTATTTCATTAGTCTTTGAATTTATTTGAAATATCCTTTTTGCAGATTCCAAAGTATGGTGATCAAAGGAATATAAGATGTCGCCATTTGCACCTTCATCTAGATCTGTAGCATTCAATTGTATGATAACTGTGTTTAATGGAATATTTTCTAAAACGTTGATCCTATAACTGGACTGATGAAACACAGGAGCATTGTCATTAATGTCTAATACATTTACGGTTATCTGTGTGGACCCTGATTTAGGAGGATCGCCCCCATCTACAGCAGTGAGAACAAGCTTATGTTCAGCCTTTTCCTCCCTATCAAGGCTCTTTTCTAACACAAGCTCGGTAATAAGGGTCCCATCCATACGATTTTTAGTAAACAGAGAAAAATATGGATTTGAGTTTAATTTATATTGATTTATACCATTTTTACCCACATCTAAGTCTGTTGCCGTTTCTATTTGAAATCTTTCTCCAGGAATAGATTCTGTAATATTTATAATTGTATTAATGCTAGAAAATATTGGTGAATTATCATTAATATCCAGAATGTCGATCTCCAGACTGTGCAGCTCCAGAGGATCCTCAGCCACAGCCTCTAAATGCAGGACACAGCTCAGGCTGGATCCACACAGGCTCTCCCTATCAATCCTCTCATGGACGACCAGAGCTCCATTCTTCTGCTCTATAGAAAACAATCTGCTGTTTCCTTCCGACCCCAAACTCAGTCTCCTTCTACTAATATCAGCCAGATTCACCCCCAGATCCTGAGCCACGTTCCCCACAACAGTCCCTGGATGAGACTCCTCAGCGACAGAATAACGCAGCTGCCCAGAGACCCAGCCCCAGCTACAAAGGAGAAGGGAGAAAGCTACTTGCCATTTCCAAGCCTTCACAAAGCTCTGATTGTCCATATCTTAAATCCTTCTTCTAAAATGCGTGGAGAATAATCATCATCCCATCAATCCAAGTGTGTGAGCAGCAAAAATATAAATCCTAGGCACGGGAAAATCCTGGTTTTCCTGCATTGAAATCATCCGCAGGGCTCTCATCGGAGCTGCAGCTCTTCTTTGTGTGAGAGACGATGGGAGGGTGAATCACTGAGCCAGGGGGAGGAGAGCGCACAGCTGACATGGGCAGAGATCCTAGCAAAGAATCAGGATGACGTGTCTGCCCTCTCCTGGCCAACAATGATTACTGCAATATGTGAATTTTTATTTTATCTTGAAATGACTGAGAAATAAAATATTCTCCTATAAGTTATTAGCTAGAGGGTTTTGCAGAAGTTCCCTACATAAATGAAATTTAAATATTGTATTTATTAGTAATATGTTTTACTAATAATAACTAGGATTTTCATGTACCTAAATACCAACATACTAAAATACTTTACAATGTTTCCTTGAGGAATGAAGTACATAAAACTTTAAAAGAAAAAGAAATGTAAAAGTGAAATATATATGATCAGCATTCTAAAGAGTGGAAGAAGCCCTCGGTCATCAGTGATGATTATATTTAATTAATTTAGTCTATGGCATAATATCATTTAATAATATAATAGAGTACTATAATATAAATATAGTTGGCAAAACAAAATTGCATATGGATCTATAGACAAAGATAAAGTGTCTATAGACATAAGAAGTACATATAAATGCACATTTCCTAATATTAGAAATCTATCACTATTGCTACATTGAATTAGTGGGTAACAAAAGTAATATTCATAATAATGATAAGATATGTACCTCTAAAGACCATAAGCAAAAATATAGAACATCTCTCTCCTTCAAGGAAAGAATCAATATGAAGGAATTATAATGACAGTACCTACATTGGATTGATAGCATGTCTATTTCTGTTTATATACATTTTTTCACTCATCCCCATTTTTCATTTTTTAATTTGTATATATATCCACAAAATATAGAAAAACTTTAAAAGAAAAAGTGAAATATATGATCAGCATTCTAAAGAGAGGAAGAAGCCCTCGGTCATCAGTGATGATTATATTTAATTAATTTAGTTTATGGCATAATATGACTTAATATTATAATAGAATACTATAATATAAATATAGTTGGCAAAACAAAATTGCATATGGATCTATAGACAAAGATAGTGTCATGATACAGCTTTATTTAATTCACACAACTACATACAGTCCTCTGCAGTATAAACAGTATGATGTCTTGGTCTGTAATTACAGTAAGAGCATAGACACCATAATACAATTTTACAATTTCATTAAAGAGATCCTGTCAGTAGGATCAACCCTCCTATGCCGTCTATGTGAGCGCTCAGGTCATAGGAAGCTGAATAAAATGACACTTTGATATCTGTGATCTGATGTCTTCTTCCAGAGAAAACCACCTTCTTCTTATATATAAATGACATCTTTCAGGATCTGGGGAAGATGTTATCTGGAAGATAACTCTGCCTCCAGTGCTTAGATTACATGAAGGGGAGTAACCAGTGTGATGTGTAAAAGCAGCACTATGCTCTCCTGATCTCACTGCAGAGGTGTGTGTGATTATACCTCACACTTCTCCAGGTTCCTCTCAGCTTCCATCTCACAGGCAGACAAGGATGTAATATTGTTGTAACACATCACAGATAAATGTGTTTGCAAGAATTTAAGTTCAGTTCTACCATCCTGTGTTAGTTACATGTCTCACACTGGTAACTACAAATTTTATCTAATATAAGCTCTGGAGGCAGATGCTCATGTAAATCTCTGTGCAGCACATTGTGTGCAAAGCTCATCTACATATTAAAAAATATGGATTTCTTTGGAATAAGACATTGGATTGCAGAAATCAAGGTATCATTTTATTCAGCTTTTATTCAGCTTCCTATGACCTGCATGTCCATATAGACGGCTTAGGAAGGATGATACAACTGACAGATTCAATTTAAAACAGAAAATCGTGATGATCTGATTTCTACTACAAATATATACTGTATGCATATACTCTTTATGTAATATTTTTCTTATTAACCATATAACGGCAACCGCAAAAAAAAGTGCGATTTGCCATTTAATTTCTCTCTTCTCTGATGTGATTGCACATCAGAGAAGAGAGAAGTAGGGTCCCCAATCCCCCCCGGTACCTCCATTGTCCATGCATGGCCTCTGAAGTCCTCAGGACCTCCGGCTTCTTCTTCCGGGAGAAAATGGCGGGCGCATGTGCAGTGCACCCGCCGAGATCTGCCGGCCAACACCTGGCAACAATAGGGAGATTTTTCCTATTGGTTCCCTATCACAGTGTTCAAAATAAAAAAATTAGTAAATAAACCCCCCTTTATCACCCCCGTTAGTTAAAGAAAAATAATAAAACAAAGAAAATATATTTATTTTCATTTTCCCATTAGGGTTAGAGCTTGGCTAAAGTTAGGGTTAGAGTTGGGACTAAAGTTAGGAATAGGGTTGGGATTACAGTTAGGTTTGTGGTTACTGTTATGGTTAGGATTAGGGTTAGGGGTGTGTTGGGGTTAGGGTTATGGTTAGGGTTGGGATTAGGTTTAGGAATGTGTTGGGGTTAGGGTTGTCATTAGGGTTACGGTTAGGGTTGGGATTAGGGTTAGCAGTGTGTTGGGGTTAGGGTTGTAGTTAGAATTGGGGGCTTTCTAATGTTTAGGTACATCATGGGGTCTCCAAACGCGACATGGCACCGCCATTGATTTCAGCCAATTTTGCGTTCAAAAAGTCAAATGGTGTTCCCTCCCTTCTGAGCTCTTCCGTGCACCCAAACAGTGGTTTACCCCCACATATGGGGCATCAGCATACTCAGGACAAATTGGTCAACAACTTTTGGGGTCCAATTTCTCCTGATACCCTTGGAAAAATAAAAAATTGGGGCTAAAAAATAATTTTTGAGGAAAAAAATAGATTTTTTATTTTCACGGCTCTGTGTTGGGCATTCAAAGTGCTCACCACACATCTAGATAAGTTCCTTAAGGGGTCTAGTTTCCAAAATGGTATCACTTGTGGGGGGTTTCCACTGTTTAGGCACATCAGGGGCTCTCCAAACCCGACATGGCATCCGATCTAAATTCCAGCCAGTTCTGCATTGAAAAAGTCAAATGGCGCTCTTTCCCTTCCGAGCTCTGCCATGCACCCAAACAGTGGTTTATCACCACATATGGGGTATCGGCGTACTCAGGAAAAATTGCACAACCTTGGGCATCTAATTTCTCCTATTAACCTTGAGAAAATAAAACTTCGGGGGGCGAAAAGATTATTTTTGTGGAAAAAATATAATTTTTTATTTTCACGGCTTTACGTTATAAACTTCTCTGAAGCACTTGAGTGTTCAAAGTGCTCACCACACATCTACATAAGTTCCTTAGGTGGTCTAGTTTCCAAAATGGTATCACTTGTGGGGGAATCCACTGTTTGGGCACATCAGGGGCTCTCCAAACATAACATGGCGTCCAATCTCAATTCCAGCCAATTCTGCATTGAAAAAGTCAAACAGCGCTCCTTCTCTTCCAAGCTCTGCCATGCATGTTTACCCCCACATATGTTGTTCATTTTTTCTTTCTACACTTGTAAAAAAAAAATTGTTTCTGAAGTAAAATGTTTGTAAAAAAAAGTTAAATGTTAATTTTTTCCTTCCACATTGCTTCAGTTCCTATGAAGCACATAAAGGGTTAGTAAACTTCTTGAATGTGGCTTTGAGCACCTTGAGGGATGTAGTTTTTAGAATGGTGTCACTTTGGGGTATTTTCTATCATATAGACCTCTCAAAGTGACTTTAAATGTGAGGTGGTCCCTAAAAATACGGTTTTGTAAATTTTGTTGAAACTTTTAACCCTTAGAACTTCCTAACAAAAAAAAAATGTGTTTCCAAAATTGTGCTGATGTAAAGTGGACATGTGGGAAATGTTACTTATTAATAGTGTTGAGCATTCCGATACCGCAAGTATCGGGTATCGGCCGATACTTGCGGTATCGGAATTCCGATACCGAGATCCGATACTTTTGTGATATCGGGTAGCGGTATCGGATCAATAGGGATGTGTAAAATAAAGAATTAAAATAAAAAATATTGATATGCTCACCTCTCCGGCGGCCCCTGGACATCACGCTGCTAACCGGGAGGCTTCTTTGTTTAAAATGCGCGCCTTTAGGACCTGCGAATGATGTCCCGGCTTCTGATTGGTCGCATGCCACCCATGTGACCAATCAGAAGCCGTGACGTCATTCGCAGGTCCTCAATTCCTAGAATTAGGAGTTTAGTGAATGAGAATGACGTCACGGCTTCTGATTGGTTGCGTGCCGGTCACATGGGCGGCACGCGACCAATCAGAAGCCGGGACATCATTCGCAGGTCCTAAAGGCGCGCACTTTAAACAAAGAAGCCTCCCGGTTACCCGCGGTAATGTCCAGGGGCCGCCGGAGAGGTGAGCATATCAATATTTTTTATTTTAATTCTTTATTTTACACATCCCTATGGATCCCAGGGCCTGAAGGAGAGTTTCCTCTCCTTCAGACCCTGGGAACCATGAGAATACCTTCCGATACTTGATGTCCCATTGACTTGTATTGGTATCGGATATCGGTATCGGCGATATCCGATATTTTTCGGGTATCGGCCGATACTATCCGATACCGATACTTTCAAGTATCGGATGGTATCGCTCAACACTACTTATTAACTATTCTGTGTGACATATCTCTCTGATTTAAGGGCATAAAAATTAAAATTTGAAAAGCGCTAAATGTTAAACATTTTCGCTATATTTCCATTTTTTGTCATGAATAAACGCAAGTAATATCGAAGAAATTATACCGCTGTCATAAAGTACAGTATGTCATGAAAAAATATTCTCAGAACCAGTGGGATTCTTTAAGAGTATGTGCACACGTAGATGGAACGTCTGTGGATTTTGCCTCACCTGTTTTGAGAAATTCACTGGTAAAAAGCACTGTGTTTAACTGCGAATTTACCACGGATTTTATGTGGTTTTTGTGCAGATTCCACCTGCGGTTTTACACCTGTGGATTCCTATTATGGTTGCGTGACCGTCTAAGGTCCTTCGCTCAATGCAGCCTTAGGAACGGAGGCCGCCGCTTGCACCACTGAGAGCCGGGGGCCGTCGGAGGGTATGTATATCCCATATTTATTATTTATTTATTTTTTTACATGAATATGGATCCCAGGGCCTGAACGAGTGTCTCCTCTCCTCCAGACCCTGGGAACCATCCAGGACCGCTCCCTGCACACGCCGTACCCGGCGTATAAGACGACCCCGACTTTTGAGATGATTTTCAGGGGTTAAAAATCGTCTTATACACTGGGAAATACGGTACTTTAGGTTGCCAGCGCTCCCTGTGTATATGCGCAGCAGTTATTTCCAGCATCAAAAATGTATCACCTTTTTATTCTATTCACTTACATAGTACCATTAATTCCACAGCACTTTACAGACATTATCATGTCTGTCCCCATTAGGGCCCACAATATAAATTCCCTATCATTATGTCTTTGGAGTGTGGGAGGAAACTGGTAAACCCAGAGGAAAGAAATGCAAACACGGGGAGAACATACAAACTTCTTGCAGATGTTGTCCTTGGTTGGAAGTGAACCCAGGACCCCAGCGGTGCAAGGCTACAGTGCTGTGCAATCACTCATGCTGTCCACGATTTGGACAGGATGAATCAGATGACAGAATTACCTCCAAAATGTTGCACTGTTTGCACTCTGTATTGCTGGTCACAGCATGAGGTAAACTGAAAATCCATCAGATAACTCATTTGCATGATCCAATGGAAGAACGTGTGTCTTTTTTATCTGCTTATTTGTGAGCCCCTCTCAGCTGATTTATAACCACAGGCCACATGAAAGGTAAATGTGAAAAAATGTCTCCAGAGGTGGACAACTCCGTCAAGCAAATCAGACAATGACTCCAACCACCTTCTACTCCAAAGCTCTTGTCTAGTTGCAAATTAGTTCTAATATAAGGGTCCATTTACATGCACTGACCAGTGGTACGATACGACTGTTTATTACCAGTTGTCAGTAGTGTTGAGCGATACCGTCCGATACTTGAAAGTATCGGTATCGGATAGTATCGGCCGATACCCGAAAAATATCGGATATCGCCGATACCGATATCCGATACCAATACAAGTCAATGGGACATCAAGTATCGGAAGGTATCCTCATGGATCCCAGGGTCTGAAGGAGAGGAAACTCTCCTTCAGGCCCTGGGATCCATATTAAAGTGTAAAATAAAGAATTAAAATAAAAAATATTGTTATATTCACCTCTCCGGCGGCCCCTGGACATCAGCGGGAGGATCCGGCGTCCGGCACGGCTTCTTTCTTCAAAATGCGCGCCTTCAGGACCTGTGGAATGACGTCCCGGCTTCTGATTGGTCGCGTGCCGCCCATGTGACCGCCACGCGACCAATCAGAAGCCGCGACGTCATTCCTCAGGTCCTAGAAGGCGCTCATTCTAGGACTTTAGCTGAGGAATGACGTCGCGGCTTCTGATTGGTCGCGTGGCGGTCACATGGGCGGCACGCGACCAATCAGAAGCCGGGACGTCATTCCACAGGTCCTGAAGGCGCGCATTTTGAAGAAAGAAGCCGTGCCGGACGCCGGATCCTCCCGCTGATGTCCAGGGGCCGCCGGAGAGGTGAATATAACAATATTTTTTATTTTAATTCTTTATTTTACACTTCCGATACCGATACCCGATATCACAAAAATATCGGATCTCGGTATCGGAATTCCGATACCGCAAGTATCGGCCGATACCCGATACTTGCGGTATCGGAATGCTCAACACTAGTTGTCAGTCATTAAACAGCCTGTCTATGTAGCCAGATTGAATAATCCAGTACAGATCGTTCAGTGTTCATCGTTTGGCCCAGAGTCTGTAGGCTGCCATTGTCCTCGGCATCACAGGTCCTGCTGCCGAGACAACAATCTTTTATGTTGTGCAATTTTAAGAATGCTTGTTCACGATTATCTTTTCATGTAAATTCAGCAACACTCGAGTGTTATTTATTATTGCAGCACTGGAGTGGTACTACTATTCTAAGTTCCCTGCACAAAGTCTCTTACTTTCCAGCTGCCAGCTTCATCTTTTGTTGGCACAGGGACGGTTTTCTCCTGAAATATGTCATCTGCCAGATTGCTCCAGTATTTGCCAGAGCGATTCGGAAGTCGCAACTCAATGAAAGTCTATGAGGGCCAGAATGAGGGACAGACTTACACTGAGAACTTGTGACCAATACTTCTGACATCTGGTCAGTCAGAAGTTATGGGCACAAAATGGCTGCACAGGAGCAAAGCAGCACTGGGAAGAGCTGAAGATGGCGGTTGAGAAGTATAATAGAGGGAGAGGGAACTTACATTAGAAGCCCAATTCCAGCACTGAATTAAAAAACAAAATGCTGGAGTGGTGCTTTAACTTTGAGGGATAAAGTAAGTTCATTGCTGTTGGCTGTGGATATTCATAAGGACTTTGTGACTTATTCAAGCCTTATTATCGATTGGAGAAAGTCAGTCCTGTAGTTATGAAGGTAATGTTTTCCAAGGCACATTTCATTAACATAATTTATTTGCCTTGTTGTAACTGTATTTTTTTTCTCATCTGGTAAACAATTAACATTTATCAGTAATAACTAAGCGAAATGTGAAGCATGTTCCAATTTTGTGACTAAATATCAATCATTTTTAGACCAGTTTGTTTTTGGAAAAGGAGTTGTTCCTTGAAGAAAACCTCTATCTACATACTCTATTAGGACTTCACATACGAAAGACATGATTTCAGCATGGCGTCTTTATATCAGAGTGAAGAGCTGCCAGGCAAACCGGGTCTCTACAAGCAATACATAGATGGATAGAAATTCCCAACAAACACCATGATGCCACAGGTGGCCTATAACTTGAATCATCCCAGCCTCCAGTACGCTTAATGTGAGCAAATCATTCTGCTAAATACATAATTAATGGATTCTGACAAATACAAAATTATTATAAAATTCTACAAGAATTCAATTCACTCATCTCTAGCTAGCCTTTATCATTCCTCTATTCTTCCATGTTCTACATACATATTGAATTTTTTTTCATCATATATTCTGGTTTCAAAACCTTCATAAAGAGTGAACATAATGCATTGATAAAGCATGGCTGAGTAGTGATGAGCAAATATTCTCGTTGCTCGGGTTTTCCTGAGCATGCCTGGGTGATCTCCGAGTATTTGTTAGTGTTCGGAGATTTAGTTTTCATCGCCTCAGCTGAATGATTTAAAGCTACTAGCCAGCTTGATTACATGAGGGTATTCCCTAGCAACCAGGCAACCCCCACATGTACTCAGCCTGGCTAGTACCTGTAAATCATTCAGCTGAGGCGATGAAAACTATATCTCCGAGCACTAACAAATACTCGGAGATCACCCGAGCGTGCTCGGGAAAACCCGAGCAATGAGTATACTCGCTCATCACTATGGCTGAGATCATGACCTCTTACCCATGAATAACTACTTTATTCTCAAATGGAGGAGCTGCAACATCTATGTATTATTTCTACTCATATACTGTATAGAAGATTATAAATTCACTATTGCAGTATTCAGCTAAGCTATCACTATTACTCAACAGATATGCACATCACAAAGCCTGCATGGTGGTGTATACCCTCTATACCCTTCTATTTTTACTGAGCCATGGGCCAATACATAATGTTTTCAATGAGGCACCAGTTCCCTACTATAGAAGCAATGTTTGTAGCTAAAAATCCCCAGAAAGAGATGGAACATGTAACATATATGTATTTGTGTATTTGTACTTTAAATAAAAGAATTACAGATGTTTAGTATGCGCACCAGGAATAGTTCTCTACAAAAAGGACCGGTCACATACATCAGACCGTAGAGATAAAAAGTAATCCACACAAAGAAAAAACAGAAAAGACAAAAAATCCATCCGAAAATAAAAAGCTTTCCAAAAAAGGGGTCATACCTAAAATGTCCAGAACAGAAGTGCATATATTACAAATTACATGAATAAACTTACAGATGACTTTACAATGCACAGTATCCACCAATATAGCAGGAAAACCTACAAAAGTGTTTTGTATTTAGTGTAGTGGACAAATTGTCTAATGGCTTATATACAGTATTTTGTAATATTCAATCAAACAAAGAAATCCACCTTTATGGTATGTGCACACGTTCAGGATTTTTTGCGATAAAAACGCATAAAAAAGCATACATAAGCATCCAATCATTTAGAAAGCATTCCGCAATTTTTGTGCACATGATGCGTTTTTTTTCCGCGAAAAAACGCATTGTGGTAAAGAAAGCAGCATGTTCATTAATTTTGCGGATTTTTCACGGTTTTCCCGCTATTTAACGCACTGGGAAAGCTCTGGAAAAAATGTGAAAAAAACTCAAAAAAAATCATGCGGATTTCTGGCAGAAATGTCTGTTTTTTGTCAGGAAATTTCTGCAAGAAATCCTGAACGTGTGCACATACCCTCAGACATCTGATACACAATGTTCAACCACAAAATAATACATTTTATTTAAAAAGCTACATCACAAAAAAGGGCATAATAAGACAGAAAGTATGTCACTAATACCTCACCTGATTTAGATTGTTACACCAGTCTGAGTTAGATAATGGTTCACTTAATTGTGGAATATTGTCAGTTTTACTCAGTGTAAAACCTGGAATATCTGCAGGAGGGAAACAAGCCGGGTAACAAGACCCTGGAATCTCAGGTGGAGCCATCCGCACCTCCATGTACTTCAGTGTCCCATCTGTGTTCAGGTAAAGGGTTGGTTTGTACTGATCCATGTAGGACGTAGAAAGGGATTTGTCAGAGAAGCAGAATCCACACCCAGAATCATAATTCTTTCTAAGGCACCGGACAAGTAATATAGAAAATGTGACCAGAAAAACTGCACTGATGGCCACAAGGGAGACGATAAGATACAGGGTCAGGTCTGGAGCAGATTTTGTATTTGTAAGAAAGTCTTGGTATTTAGGACTTTCCTGAGCCACAGAGTCTAATATATTCACAATGATGGTAGCCGTGGTGGTCATACAAGGTTCTCCATGGTCACTGACGGTAATCACAAGTCTCTGCTCCGTGTTATCCATCTCATGTAAACCTCGGAGAGTCCTAACCTCACCTGTGTATTCAGAGATGTGGAATAAAGCAGGACTGGCAGACTGCACCAGACCATAGAGGAGCCAGGCATTGTGCCCAGAATCCACATCCACGGCAGACACCTTACTGACTAAATACCCAGTAGCTGCAGATCTTGGGATGGTCTCCTGAGCAATGGTCTCCGCTGTGTTCTCTGGGTATAAGATAGTGGGAGGGTTGTCATTTGTATCCAGAATAAATACGAAGACGGAAACATTGGAGGATAATTTTGGAGATCCAGAATCTTCCACTCTCGCTGTGATCTGAAGAACCTGGAATTGTTCGTAGTCAAAAGACCTTTGTGCATAAATATTCCCGGTGTCGGAGTTAATGTAGACGAATGAAGAGACGGGAGAACCGTGGATGTGGCTCTCAGCGATGGAGTAAATGAGGTTTGCATTAGCTCCTTCATCCGGATCTACAGCAGATACCGAACATAACAGTCTGCCGGCCTCATTGTTTTCTGGTATGAAGGCATTGTACACATTGTGCAGAAATGCTGGAGGATTGTCATTCACATCAGAGATATTAAGGCTGATTGTAATCTGGCTGCTGAGAGACGGAGACCCCAGATCTGATGCCGTCAGTATAATGGTATATTGTGAGAGCTTCTCCCTGTCCAGATGTCCACTAGTGACCAGAGCGTAACGCTGTGACATGGGCTGGCATGTAAACGGTAAATCTGGGGATGCTATGAGCTTTGTTTCTCCGTTTTTCCCGGTGTCTTTGTCTTTTACAGTAACGAATCCCACTACAGTTCCTATGGGGGCATCCTCAGGGATTTCCTTGTTTTTGAATACAAAAGTAATTTCTGGAATATTATCATTCAAGTCTTCTATTTCAATCTGGACACGACATCTGCCCTCAAGCTTTGGAGATCCTTTATCTATAGCTTTTATTAATAATTCATAAATAGTAGCAACTTCAAAATCCACTGGACCTTTAATAAATACTTCACCTGTAATTGGGTTTATATCGAATATTTCCTTGGCCGAGCTTGAAGTACGTTGGTCTAAGGAATACGTGAATTCACTGTTTACTCCCTCATCCGAATCTGTAGCATTTAGTTTTATTATCACGGTTTTTAAAGGCACATTCTCTGGTATGTTCACCTTATATCGTGGCTGATCGAATACTGGAGCATTATCATTGATATCCGACACAATGACGGTTAGCTGAGTGGATCCGGATCTGGCTGGATCTCCGCCGTCTATGGCAGTGAGAATAAGCTTGTGCTCGGATTTCTCTTCTCTATCTAGAATTTTTTCTAGCACTAATTCAGCAATAAAATGTCCAGATTCTTTTGTTATAGATAATGAAAAATATGGATTTGGGTTTAGTCTGTACTGACTGATACCATTAATACCTACATCAAAATCCTGTGCATTTTCCAAAGGGAACTGCACACCAGGGCTTGTCACAAGCTCTGTAATTTTTATAATCTGATTAATGTTTGAAAAAAATGGAGAATTATCATTAATATCCAGAACGTCTATCTCCAGACTGTGCAGCTCCAGAGGATCCTCAGCCACAGCCTCTAAATGCAGGACACAGCTCAGGCTGGATCCACACAGGCTCTCCCTATCAATCCTCTCATGGACGACCAGAGCTCCATTCTTCTGCTCTATAGAAAACAATCTGCTGTTTCCTTCCGACCCCAAACTCAGTCTCCTTCTACTAATATCAGCCAGATTCACCCCCAGATCCTGAGCCACGTTCCCCACAACAGTCCCTGGATGAGACTCCTCCGCAACAGAATAATGCAGCTGCCCAGAGACCCAGCCCCAGCTACACAGGAGAAGGGAGAAAGCTACTTGCCATTTCCAAGCCTTCACAAAGCTCTGATTGTCCATATCTTAAATCCTTCTTCTAAAATGTGTGGAGAATAATCATCATCCCATCAATCCAAGTGTGTGAGCAGCAAAAATATAAATCCTAGGCACGGGAAAATCCTGGTTTTCCTGCATTGAAATCCTCCGCAGGGCTCTCATCGGAGCTGCAGCTCTTCTTTGTGTGAGAGACGATGGGAGGGTGAATCACTGAGCCAGGGGGAGGAGAGCGCACAGCTGACATGGGCAGAGATCCTAACAAAGAATCTGGATGACGTGTCTGCCCTCTCCTGGCCTACCGTGACAACTACACTTATACATAAATATATTAAAATACACTGTTATACGAGACTAAAATCTGAAAATAGAGCTGTCATCACTTTATATTGCAAAGTAATTAAATTCATTTAATTGATAACTAAATACATTTTAAAAGAGTAAATGCTAATAAATTATGAAATGAAAAAAAATTAAATAAAATGTGAAATATATACATTTTTACATTTAATGAAGTTATTGTTACATTTTCAGGTATTGTAGAACATGTAAAATCACAGGCACACACATGAATATACATACACACATACTTACGTGCACATATACATACACACATACATACACACTTATACACACTCACACACATGCACATACATACAAACATATTCACACTCACATACATACACACAATACATATACACACATACGTACACATATATAGGTGCACACACATACACACTCACAAGCACACACACATGCCTTTATCATATAGTTTTTTTAAGTAATAATTGCTATCTAGATGTTTTTCAACAATTGCACCACTTGACAAGTAATTTTAGCAACCTTAGGAATTACCAGTGTTACTGTGGTGGTCACTTGTTTCAAAGAAGAAAACATACAGTGCATCATTTGTTAATGCAAAATATGCGATACCCATGTTTATGAATAGATTCAGTAAGTAAATTATTCCATCTGATGTGCAGTAAGATTGCCGTACAGATTTTCCCTTTTTTATTCATGAAAGTCATTGCATTTGAAGGCCATACCTGACAGTCAGGAACAACTGAGTCAAGCATCTGGAGATGGTCTAGAGGAGGATACTAGATGTACAGATAATCTTTTGTCTTGGCTATAGAATGAACATTTTATTAAAAATGAAGACGTGTGAAGGCATCAAATACCTTCAACAGAAATGCCATCAAATTAATGTAATAATTACTGAAGATATCAGATGAATTTACCAGCAGCAAGTACAATAAATTCTCATTGCTAAATATAGGCCGTATAGGGGTTGTACCATGTAGACAAACTCTTTTGCTACTGATGATCTGCTGTCTGATTGCCAGCCATCAGTTTAAAGCATAACCGGAATTAGGTTTACTACCACTATGACATCCACATGCCTTATCTAGGCTTATGGACATTGGTTTTCTTTCTGATACACATTTGTTAAAGGGACTCTGTCACCTGAATTTGGCGGGCTCTGTTAATGGTCAGATGGGTGGTGTTTTCTGTTCTTTCATGCACCCCTTCCTTTCCCGCTGGCTGCAATATTGTCTTGAATTTGATTAGGTTTCACGCGTGTGCAGTGCAATCTCGCCTAGCGCACGAGCAGTATGCTTTGCCCAACTGCGGGCAAAGCCGAAAAGCATTAGTGCACATGTGCCGACGCACTATGTCCCGGAAGTATTTCGCTGTGTTCCGGGACATAGTGCGAAGGCACATGCGCATTAATGCTTTTTGGCTTTGCCCGCAGTTGGGCAAAGCATACTGCGCGTGCGCTAGGCGAGATTGCACTGCGCACGCGTATACTACGGAGGAAACCTAATCAAATTCAAGACAATATTGCGGCCAGCGGGAAAGGAAGGGGTGCATGAAAGAACAGAAAACACCGCCCATCTGACCGTTAACAGAGCGTGCCAAATTCAGGTGACAGAGTCCCTTTAAGGATTTTCTAGTTATTTTCAATTAATTGCTAAAACATGCCCATTTAAACCCAAGTTGTTATAAGGTTTTCAATGCAATAAACCCTTTTGAATTTGGGTTTCCCCTAAATACAAGTTGCTCAATAGTTGTCCGGCTATTTATAATCATGCATTGGGTTGAAAGGACAATTTAACTATTTGTGAGGAATAGTATATGTGGGTTGTCTAAGCATGAACATACAGAGATATATGCATCAAAATGTGTGTCAGCTTTCAGTTTTATTTTATTGTTTCATTAAATAGCTAAACATTATGTACAGAGGTAGGAAACATAAAAACTACTTCACCACATTAAAGTGCTTTTCTCAAAATTGTAACAAGCAACTTTGGAGCATACTTCTTATCAAAAATCCTCTCCACTCATAAGAATGGAGGGAATTTTAATTCTATTGTTTTTGACTTGTTGCTAAGGTCACTAGAGACCACTGCAGTCAATCATAAGTGGCAAGTTTCCTAGGCAAGGGGCATGCACTTGCAAGCTTTCTGCTATACAGCTTGCAAGCTCTGCTCTGAAGCTAAACAAATCACCTAATTCTGCCATCTTAGCAGTCACTGTGATTCTCCAATGCTACAGAGTCAAAGCTGCCTCGGCTATCAGCATCTGAGGATGCACAGATTGGACCAAAGTTGTAGACATGTCTACCATGTGAGGAGCACACTGCTACCGGGCAAGCAAGAAGGTTCTCCATGGTCACGCACTGCAATCACAAGTCGCTGCTCCGTGTTATCCATCTCATGTAAGCCTCGGAGAGTCCTGACCTCTCCTTTGTATTCAGAGATGTGGAATAAAGCAGCACTGGAAAAGTGGTGCAGCCATATCAGCCATATGCATAGGCTTTGTCAGGATACATATTAATGGAGATATTCTTCCTATCTAAAAGTAATGCTTAATTCTTAAAACATCTATAATTTTATTTCTTGTGATAGAATTTGACATTAACATAACCACCACTGTATTCATATAAAATGAGAAGCAAATATTGGAAGAGCGACATCATTTGGCTCTTTGCATGACGCCTTAATCGATTTTATATTAACTATACAGATACTGGATGTTGTCATATAATGCCCGATCATTAATAAAATGACAAGATAATCACACAGATCTTCAGGATTTGTGTGTAAGAGTGGTGGGAGCTGGAGGATTGCTCCCTGACACGCAACGGTTAAAGTTATTTTTTATGTTTATTTTTTACGTGGTACAGGTAGAATACTCCTTAAGGCTTCAACTAGCAGAGACAGGGTTACCTGAAGTTGCCAGCCCAGTTGGGGATCGGGAACTGAGTGCTAGTAGCAGAGGTAGGAAGTGACGGTCGGTCAATGCGAGAGTAGCAGTGAGTAAGCAGCAGAACTCGGTCTGCTAGGGACAACATGAGGCTATCTCACAGGGCAGTGGATTGCTGCAAATACCTTTCCGTGTAATTCTGTATAATAGCCAGGTGCAACCTCGAGATGGATTCGAGGCAAAGGGCAAACACAACTTGTGAAGCTACGAGAAAATACGGACTCAGACTATGTGGGGCGGAAGGTATTGCAATCAGGATATACTGCTAGAGGTGAGGAAGATTCCCTAGGGCCCGGAAAGCCAGACAGAAGGACATACCACCTCTACTGAGAACCAGGGCTGAAGTTGTATCCGGTACCTGTGGGAAAGATAACAACCCCTTGGGCCTTGACTACTGTATCTGCCTGCCATACACAAAGTAAAAGTTTGTTTTTATGAATCACGTGTCTCCTGGATTAATTGCTGCCCTGGTTACAAAAAAAAGATTCCTGGAGTCAGAAGAGGCCTGCAGACCAGAAGTAAGTGGGAAGCGCCACATGCACAGCCGCACACCAGGACTGGGACATACCTTGTCTGTAGGATGCCAGAGCGAGTGGGTACTGAAGCTCGCCCACAACTACCTCACTTGGGCATCTTACATATGTGCACGATGTAAACATTCCTATCATGGATAACTTGCAGATAACTGGATGAACACTGAAAATAGTATGAATCTGTGAATTTCGTCAAATACCTTGAAATCTTACGTCTCGAAAGTTGACCGATCGATGTGAAAATTTTACTCATTATATATAGTTTGATAATAGTGAAGAGCAAAAGTGCTAAGATAAGCTGTTACCTAAGCATGCACGCGTGTTAACCGAGTGACTTTGGCGTGCTCAAAAAATATGTTCAAGTCGTCACGGCTGCATGTCTCAGGCCTGTTTGGAAGCCGCAGCACTTGTGGGGATTTCCTGTTTGCTAGCCAATCCCTGCATGTGATGCGGCTGTCTAACAGCAGCGAGATATTAAGCCACGGGGACTCGAACATATTTTTCAAGCATGCCGAAGACACTCAGTTACTTATCACCCTAGGACCTTGTCCCAGAACGTTCGCGTATCACTATTTGGTAGCTAAAAAATATATATTTCTACATATATATACTTTATATATAAGATTAGTAACACTTGATAGAAGCTACTGGTAATAAAGCAAAATATATTTACCAATCACTGTAAGCAAAGTATATTCAATACCTAAAGAAACCAATTACCAAACGACAAAAATTAAAACATACAGCGTTATGCGAGGTTACAAAATAGTGATATTCAGATTTTTGCTTACTCTCCCCATTAAGTACATTAATAATAAACAGTACTATATAACGAAAATGTCAGAGGGCGAGATTTGGACCTTACCTGATCAAGTTCATTACACCAACTGCCATCAGCAATACATTCTGGCTCTCTGATTATATCTATGAACTGAGTGTTAGATAATGTAGAATGTGGGATGTCTGTCACAGCTGGGAAACAAGCCGGATAACAAGACCCCGGAGCCTCTGGTGGAGCCATCCGCACCTCCATGTACTTCAGTGTCCCATCTGTGTTCAGGTAAAGGGTTGGTTTGTACTGATCCATGTAGGATGTAGAAAGGGATTTGTCAGAGAAGCAGAATCCACACCCAGAATCATAATTCTTTCTAAGGCATCGGACAAGTAATATAGAAAATGTGACCAGAAAAACTGCACTGATGGCCACAAGGGAGACGATAAGATACAGGGTCAGGTCTGGAGCAGATTTGGCATTTGTAAGAAAGTCTTGAGATTTAGGACTTTCCAGAACAACAGAGTCTAATATATTCACAATGATGGTAGCCGTGGTGGTCATAGAAGGTTCTCCGTGGTCACTGACGGCAATCACCAGTCGCTGCTCCGTGTTATCCATCTCATGTAAACCTCGGAGAGTCCTGACTTCTCCTGTGTATTCCGAGATGTGGAATAAAGCAGGACTGGCAGACTGCACAAAACTATAGAGGAGCCAGGCATTGTGCCCAGAATCCACATCCACGGCAGACACCTTACTGACTAAATACCCAGCAGCTGCAGATCTTGGGATGGTCTCCTGAGCAATGGTCTCCGCTGTGTTCTCTGGGTATAAGATAGTGGGAGGGTTGTCATTTGTATCCAGAATAAATATGAAAACTGAAACATTAGAGAATAATTTTGGAGATCCAGAATCTTCCACTCTCGCTGTGATCTGCAGAACCTGGAATTGTTCATAGTCAAAAGACCTTTGTGCATAAATATTCCCGGTGTCGGAGTTAATGTAGACGAATGAAGAGACAGGAGAACCGTGGATGTGGCTCTCAGCGATGGAGTAAATGAGGTTTGCATTTGCTCCTTCATCCGGATCTACTGCAGACACCGAACATAACAGTCTGCCGGCCTCATTGTTTTCTGGTATGAAGGCATTGTACACATTGTGCAGAAATGCTGGAGGATTATCATTCACATCAGAGATATTAAGGCTGATTGTAATCTGGCTGCTGAGAGACGGAGACCCCAGATCTGATGCCGTCAGTATAATGGTATATTGTGAGAGCTTCTCCCTGTCCAGATGTCCACTAGTGACCAGAGCGTAACGCTGTGACATGGGCTTACATGTGAATGGTAAATCTGGTGACACTTTCAATTTTACTTCACTATTTTTGCCAGAATCCATGTCTTTTACTGTGATGAATCCTACTACATTTCCTATGGGGGCATTCTCAGGAACCTCAGTATTTTTGGATATAAAATTAATTTCTGGGCTGTTATCATTGACATCTTCTATTTCCACTTGAACAACACATCGCCCCTCTAACTTAGGAGATCCTTTATCTACAGCCTTGACAAACAGTTCATACACATTGGCAGCTTCATAATCCACAATTCCCTTATTAAATATTTCCCCTGTTATAGGATTTAAATCAAATGTTTTCTTTGCAACTTCTAAAGTTCGGTGATCAAAGGAAAAGTTAAATTCACCATTAATACCTTCATCTAAATCAATGGCACTGAGCTTTAAAATGGTTGTTTTTAATGGGATATTTTCGATGACGCTAACCTTATGCAAAGGCTGATCAAACACTGGAGCATTATCATTGATATCTAATACAAGGACAGTAATCTGAGTGGATCCGGATCTGGCTGGTCCTCCTCCATCTACAGCAGTGAGAATTAGATTGTGCTTCGCTATTTCCTCTCGGTCTAAATTTTTTTCTAATACCAATTCAGCAATGAAGGTGCCATCTTTACGTGTTTTCACAGACAATGAAAAATATGGATTTGCTTTTAATGTGTATTTACTAATGCCATTGAGTCCTACATCTAAATCCTGTGCATTCTCTAGAGGAAATTGTTCACCAGGAGATGTTACTAATTCAGTTATTTTTATAATCTGAGTAGAGCTTCGAAAAATGGGTGAATTATCATTAATATCCAGAATGTCGATCTCCAGACTGTGCAGCTCCAGAGGATCCTCAGCCACAGCCTCTAAATGCAGGACACAGCTCAGGCTGGATCCACACAGGCTCTCCCTATCAATCCTCTCATGGACGACCAGAGCTCCATTCTTCTGCTCTATAGAAAACAATCTGCTGTTTCCTTCCGACCCCAAACTCAGTCTCCTTCTACTAATATCAGCCAGATTCACCCCCAGATCCTGAGCCACGTTCCCCACAACAGTCCCTGGATGAGACTCCTCAGCGACAGAATAACGCAGCTGCCCAGAGACCCAGCCCCAGCTACAAAGGAGAAGGGAGAAAGCTACTTGCCATTTCCAAGCCTTCACAAAGCTCTGATTGTCCATATCTTAAATCCTTCTTCTAAAATGTGTGGAGAATAATCATCATCCCATCAATCCAAGTGTGTGAGCAGCAAAAATATAAATCCTAGGCACGGGAAAATCCTGGTTTTCCTGCATTGAAATCCTCCGCAGGGCTCTCATCGGAGCTGCAGCTCTTCTTTGTGTGAGAGACGATGGGAGGGTGAATCACTGAGCCAGGGGGAGGAGAGCGCACAGCTGACATGGGCAGAGATCCTAACAAAGAATCTGGATGACGTGTCTGCCCTCTCCTGGCCAATTATATTTATTACAGCTGTGTAGACTTTTCATTCTTTAGTGGACATCACATTTAAATCCATGCATATAGAATTAATTGTTTTAAAATTGTCTCATGTTTTCACACATTTGCTTTTTGATATTAGAATCTTCTTTTGATGGTAAAAAAAGAAACATCCTAATTATATTCCACTATGACATAGACAAAGCTGAGCAACTACTGACAGATAAAAGAGTAGCTATAATATTACTTATTGCAATAAATCTGCTTTTCATTAAGCCGTTCAGGTTAATTACAGTACAAAATATAGGATTCTGTTATAAACTTCCAGTTTCTTACGGAAACCTAAGGACTAGATATAAAATGTGAGCATTTACAGGTCCTTCAT
The DNA here is from genome assembly GCF_032444005.1 of Ranitomeya imitator. Taxonomy (NCBI): domain Eukaryota; kingdom Metazoa; phylum Chordata; class Amphibia; order Anura; family Dendrobatidae; genus Ranitomeya; species Ranitomeya imitator. The sequence goes on from NC_091285.1 coordinate 54,389,120, forward strand.
TGGTAATCAAAAATAACTATATTTTTTTTCAATAAAAATTATTTGAATGAAAAATAACTATATTTTTTTCTACTAATAGTGACACCACAGCATGCTAAGTATTGCAAATAAAGTGCTGATAGGAAATACTGTATCTAGAACAATAAGAATATTAAATACCCTTTCAATTAAGACTTACACAATTCTGTCATCTATGCATCTGTTAGACAAGGTATAAAGAACTAAATCACACATATTACAACTTGTCCCATAGAATTAAAATGTCATTTGATTTTAGATCTGATTCATCAAAAGAGCTTTTTTTTTTTCTAGCGTAAAATAGGTATCCCTCTTAAATCATTACATGAAATTATTAAAACCATGCTCTATATGTTATGCCTTTATGGAGCTGTCTGTATATTTTGGAATAGAAAGTATGGTATTTATCATTGAGGGGTCTGACGACTGGTCGATATTACTGATGGGCATAAGTGCTCAGATGAAGTCTTATCTGAGCATGCTCGGGTTTTTTCCGAGTATCTGGGGCATGCTCGTATATTATGTTTGCGTCCCCGTGGTCACAAGATTTGCGGCTGTTAGACAGCCTGAATAGATATGGGGATTCCCTAACAATCCCTGCATGTGTCCATGCTGTCTAACAGCCACAAGACATGCAGCTGCGGGAAATCGAACATAACATACGACCAAGATACTCGGCGAACACCCGAGAGTGCTCGGATAAGACGTTTTCCGAGCACGTTCGCTCATCACTAGTAGATATGTCTCTTACCAATGCTGTTGTTGATGAGGCAGTTTTCAGCCCAAGTCGGACTTTAGTCTTCCGATAAAGATCATAAATACTTCAGCCCATTCTGTTGATGTTGCGGACATTCTACGTGTTTCCCTGCTTCTTCTATAGAGGAAAGAATGTATAACCCCTGAAGAAGCATTGTGCACCGCAGATAACACAGCTGGTACCAAGCATGTCCCAAAAGTAGGCATTTGCTCTTGTTTTCTTGAACTGCTCTAGATTACAGACCCCCGCTTCTCCTGCTTTCGGATTCCTCTGTACCATGGAGAAGGAGGGGTTGCAGAGGAAAAGACTTATTTGCACTGAAAGGTTTAAAGGTTATGGATGCGTAGGAAGGAAAGCAGGAAACCACATGACTGATAAAGAGTGGCTGTGTGTCCTACATTGACGGACACATATATTAATGTACCTCTCCTAAAGGCAGCACTGCTCCTATACACAGTCTGTGCACGGCCATAAAAGAGTTGAAAAGGAATCACCTGAAGATAAATTGTTGGTTCTTCAAGTGTGTAAAGATTAATATTGCAATATTATTGTGTGCATATTGGGTGAAGTGCTTGTAATATGTGTTTTAATGTCTATAACGTATTCTCATTGCATTTATTCTATGAGTGCAGTGGTTTTCTTACATTTTCGGGTACATACACACGACGTCCTATAGACTCTGGCATACCCGCTGAGCTTTTGAAGCAGAAGACGCTTTAGTAAAAATGTCTTGCCACTTTCTCGTGATTTTTTTGTGCCACTTCATCACCGGCATCTTTTTTTTAAACTGTGTATATAAACCAGTGAGTGGAAGCCGGATGAAGAATGGTCAGGTCACTTCTTTTAGCCGTATCACCGATTTCAATATCTGAAGTGATTAAAACCTTAAAAAAACCTGACCATATGTATAGCAAGCTGAGGTTTTAAAAACTGTACTGTATTTTAGTTGAATTAAAAAAAAAATAAAGTTTCTAATTGAATATAAAAAATATTCAAATATTAGCAAACAATACAGCATAGTTTAACTTAGTAATCTATCCGCAACAGTAAGCGGACTCCTCACTGAAGAGTTCAGGTCTTATAGTTACATTTATATGTGTATAATTACAAGAAAAGACAGGACAATGACACAGAAGAAGGGGAAGGGATGGAATTAAAGAGCAATTCTAAGTCAATGTCTACAGTATAACAAAAACTACTTTTTATAACAATCTTCATTAACCGTCCTTTTGTACACAGTACATGTATCAAGGAATCAAGACCGATTTAAGGCACCCAATTGTGCGATTCAATGGAGCAGTGAGGTATTCCATGCTTAGCACATACAGTTAGGTCCATATATATTTGGACAGAGACAACATTTTTCTAATTTTGGTTATAGACATTACCACAATGAATTTTAAACAAAACAATTCAGATGCAGTTGAAGTTCAGACTTTCAGCTTTTATTTGAGGGTATCCACATTAAAATTGGATGAATGGTTTAGGAGTTTCAGCTCCTTAAGATGTGCCACCCTGTTTTTAAAGGGACCAAAATTAATTGGACAGATTAAATAATTTTAAATAAAATGTTTATTTTTAGTACTTGGTTGAAAACCCTTTGTTGGCAATGACTGCCTTAAGTCTTGAACTCATGGACATCACCAGACGCTGTGTTTCCTCCTTTTTGATGCTCTGCCAGGTCTTCACTGCAGTGGTTTTCAGTTGCTGTATGTTTGTGGGCCTTGCTGTCTGAAGTTTAGTCTTTAACAAGTGAAATGCATGCTCAATTGGGTTGAGATCAGGTGACTGACTTGGCCATTCAAGAACATTCCACTTGCTTTAATAAACTCATGGGTTGCTTTGGCTTTATGTTTTGGGTCATTGTCCATCTGTAGTATGAAACGACGACTAATCAGTTTGGCTGCATTTGGCTGGATCTGAGCACACATTATATCTCTGAATACCTCAGAATTCATTCGGCTGCTTCTGTCCTGTGTCACATCATCAATAAACACTAGTGACCCAGTGCCACTGGCAGCCATGCATGCCCAAGCCATCACACTGCCTCCGCCGTGTTTTACAGATGATGTGGTATGCTTTGGATCATGAGTTATACTACGCCTTCGCCATACTTTTCTCTTTCCATCATTCTGGTAGAGGTTGATCTTGGTTTCATCTGTCCAAAGAATGTTCTTCCAGAACTGTGCTGGCTTTTTTAGATGTTTTTTAGCAAAGTCCAGTCTAGCCTTTTTATTCTTGATGCTTATGAGTGGCTTGCACCGTGCAGTGAACCCTCTGTATTTACTTTCATACAGTCTTCTCTTTATGGTAGATTTGGATATTGATACGCCGACCTCCTGGAGAGTGTTGGTCACTTGGTTGGCTGTTGTGAAGGGGTTTCTCTTCACCATGGAGATAATTATGCGATCATCCATCACTGTTGTCTTCCATGAGCGCCAAGGTCTTTTTGCATTAATGAGTTCACCAGTGCTTTCTTTCTTTCTCAGGATGTACCAAACTGTAGATTTTGCCACTCCTAATATTGATGCAATTTCTCGGATTTTTTTTTTCTGTTTTCGCAGCTTAAAGATTGCTTGTTTCACCTGCATGGAGAGCTCCTTTAACCGCATGTTTACTTCACAGCAAAACCTTCCAAATGCAAGCACCACACCTCAAATCAACTCCAGGCCTTTTATCTGCATAATTGAGAATGACATAAAAAAGGGATTGCCCACACCTGTTCACGAAATAGCCTTGGAGTCAATTGTCCAATTACTTTTGGTCCCTTTAAAAACAGGGTGACACATGTTAAGGAGCTGAAACTCCTAAACCCTTCATCCAATTTGAATGTGGATACCCTCAAATGAAAGCTGAAAGTCTGAACTTCAACTGCATCTGAATTGTTGTGTTTAAAATTCATTGTGGTAATGTCTATAACCGAAATTAGAAAAATGTTGTCTCTGTCCAAATATATATGGACCTAACTGTATTGCATTCACGTGTGTAACTCATTATTTGATGAAAGTTGAATCAGCCACCACTTAAAGGGAATCTGTCAGCAGGTTTTTGCCATGTAATCTGAAGAGAGCATGCTGTAGGGGTTAAAACACAGATTTCACCGATTCCTCTCTTATCAAGCTCCGAGATTTTGTTTGCTTACAATGATTGGCATCAGTAGCTTATCACTGCTGTGACTAGCTGTTTACTTGAGCTTTGGTCCAACACGCCTCTTCCTGTGATAAGCAGCTCACTGTGTATGGTCAATGTATATGGAGAGCCTAGTGTGGGCAGGGAAAACTTTCATCTCTGCTTCTTTGCTAAATCTAAAAGTTCTGATTGTGTGAGAATGGCTGCACCCAGTAAACTAAGTGATAAATCATTGGAATCAGCTTTTCTTTGCCTACATTATTATGCTCTCAGATGAGGAAGCAAAAACCTTCTCACAGATTCCCTTTAAATGCTATCAAACATCTAGCAGCAGTGGTCATGTGTAGTAAAAGTTGTCGGGTGTTACGGATAATCTGAAATAGCAGATTATGAGTACATTAAATTTAGGATTAAGGGGTACCTGGAGGCCAACAACCTTAAAAATAAGTGCTTTAACACATTCCCAAAAGGCTCGGACGCCTGACAGGAACAGAAAATCACCTTGTCTGATTTGGCAAGATTTATTTTGCAAATGATGGAGGGAAAAAAGTATTTTGTCACCTAAAAACATTCAAGATTTCTGGCTCTCACAGACCTGTAACTTCTTCTTTAAGAGGCTCCTCTGTCCTCCACTCATTCCCTGTAGTAATGGCACCTGTTTGAACTTGTTATCAGTATAAGAGATACCTGTCCACAACCTCAAACAGTCTGACTCCAAACTCCACTATGGTGAAGACCAAGGAGCTGTCGAATGACACCAGAAACAAAATTGTAGCCCTGCACCAGACTGCAAAGACTGAATTTGCAATAGGCAAGCAGCTTGGTATGATGAAATCAACTGTGGAAGCAATAATAAGAAATTGGAAGACATACAAGACCACTGACAATATCCCTCGATCTGCGGCTCCACGCAAGATCTCACCCCGTGGGGTCAAAATGATGACAAGAATAGTGAACAAAAATCTTAGAACCACACGGGGGGACCTAGTGAATGACCTGCAGAGAGCTGGAACCACTGTAACAAAGGCTACCATCAGTAACACTATGCCGCCAGGGACTCAGATCCTGCAGTTCCAGATGTGTCCCCCTGCTTAAGCCAGTACATGTCCAGCTGAAGCTTGCTAAAGAGCATTTGAATTATCCAGAAGAGTATTGGGAGAATGACATATGGTCTGATGAAAACAAAGTAGCACTGTTTGGTAGAAACAAAACTCGTCGTGTTTGGCGGAGACAGAATACTGAATTGCATCCAAAAACACCATACCTACTGTGAAGCATAGGGGTGGCAACATCATGCTTTGGGCCTCTTTCTCTGCAAAGTGACCAGGACGACTGATCCGTGTGCATGAAAGAATGAATGGGGCCATGTAACGTGAGATTTTGAGTGCAAACTTCCTTCCATATGCAAGGGCATTGAAGATGAAACGTGGATGGGTCTTTCAGAATGATAATAATCCCAAGCACACTGCCAGGGCAATGAAGAAGTGGCTTCGTAAGAAGGATATGAAGGTCCTGGAGTGGCCTAGGCATTCTCCAGATCTCAACCCCATAGAAAACCTTTGGAGGGAGTTGAAAGTCCATATTGCCCAGCGACAGGCCCAAAACATCACTGCTCTAGAGGAGATCTGCATTGAGGAATGGGCCAATATGCCACCAACAGTGTGTGCCAACCTTGTGAAGACTTACAGAAAGCAATTGACTTCTGTCATTGCCAACAAAGGATATATAACAAAATATTGAGATGAACTTTTGTTAATGACCAAATACTTATTTTCCACATTAATTTGTAAAATAAATCTTGTGAAATCAGGCAAGGTGAGTTTCTGGATGTTTTCTCATTTTTACTCTCACAGTTGTGGTCTACCTATGATGTCAATTACAGACCTCTCATCTTTTTAAGTGGGAGAACTTGCACAATTGGTGGCTGACTAAACACTTTTTTCCCCACTGTAGCTGGAAGTCGTCTGAAAAGACAGTGCGTGTTCATACCCAAACTGTTCATGTGTGAAAATTGTTTTACAGAGATTTCAACATCTTTCACTTCTCACATTGATGGCATGTGGAAGATCTGCCCCGACCCTGCCCGGAAATATATATTTGCTAGGAGGACTGTTGACATACGTAGGAATGTTAATTTTCCATAACCCAATCTTTTGCTCCACTGCAGATAAGTGTTGCCAACTAACCATTTTTCTACTGAAATAAACACATTCATTTGTCTAAAAAGTTTTGGTATCAACAAAAGAACCAAAATTCAGCGTCTATTCAATATTAGCATTATTATACCATGGTAAATTAACAACATTATATGGGTACTCAATAAAAGATCATGTGGTATTTACAGCAAATTGAGACAGCTCCACCAGACTCTGCATAACTCTCAATCACAAAAATGTATCATCTACAGCCGAAAAATAACTATAAATATAGAAAAGTATACCTGTGCAAAAGCATCAGAAACTAAATAACGATGCAAGAAATAGGAGACTACAGATATTCAAGGGAAGAGAGTATTGGAGAATCGAATATAATGATTATGCTTGCATATTTATTGAAACTCCAAAATATGTGCTCTGAAATCCGATTGGTTAAAGGGAACCTGTAACCTGTCAAGATTGCCTTGCGCAGGCGTGTACTATGGAGGACAGAGAATGAACATCAATCCAATATTGCAACCACCATGCAGCCAGCGGGTACGGAAAGGGTGAATCAAACACCCAAAAACTCCACCGAAAACCGGTCCCACCAAATTCAGGTGACAGGTTCCCTTTAAAGGAGTTGTCCACTGTTTATAGAGAAAATCTATGCTTAGAATAGGTAATTTTTATCTGATTGTTGGTGGTCTGATGACTGGCATCCCCAAGGATGTGTTATCACATCTGGATTTGGTGGATTAGTGGAAGGTGCTGGGCGGCAAATCCCTACCGATTACGTACTGATGACCTATCCACTAGAATATAAAAGTAGTGAACTATTCCTTTAATATTGGCAACTGGTCAATTTTTCTTTTGTAATGGTTTTGATACATCTCATTCGATAAGGGCTTAATGGGATAAACAATAGATTGTTAAAAACTATGAAACAAAGTAACATACAACTTACACAAATAATGCATGGTGTTAACATTATAAATTAATCTGCAGCCTGATTTCATAGTTTTTTTTAAATAAGATGTCTAAGATACTCAAGTAACCTTTATCAATTTTAAAACTTGATATATAAAAATATGAATGACTTACAAATAATAAATGTTATCTTATTGTAGAACAGTTAGAAGTCATAATACAATATCATTTTTATAAGTAAATTAATCCGCCAAGTCTAATATGTACGGTATATATCTGGTGTAAATAAAGACAATACAAACATAAATGAAACTAAAATGAAAAAAAATATTTAAAACAAGAAATGTAAAAAAACTTCACAAAAACAAAATGTAAAGGTATAAATGAAAAATTGTAATCACCTGATTAAGCTCCATAAGCCAATTTGAATCTGTTTTTTCAAGCTCCCTGACTGTCTCTGTTACTTCAGGATTATTTTGGGGATTAGACAATGTTGCATGAAAAATTTCTGCAGGAGGGAAACAAGCTGGATAACAAGACCCCGGAGCCTCTGGTGGAGCCATCCGCACCTCCATGTACTTCAGTGTCCCGTCTGTGTTCAGGTAAAGGGTTGGTTTGTACTGATCCATGTAGGATGTAGAAAGGGATTTGTCAGAGAAGCAGAATCCACACCCAGAATCATAATTCTTTCTAAGGCACCGGACAAGTAATATAGAAAATGTGACTAGAAAAACTGCGCTGATGGCCACAAGGGAGACGATAAGATACAGAGTCAGGTCTGGAGCAGATTTGGCATTTGTAAGAAAGTCTTGAGATTTAGGACTTTCCTGAGCCACAGAGTCTAATATATTCACAATGATGGTAGCCGTGGTGGTCATAGAAGGTTCTCCATGGTCCCTGACGGCAATCACCAGTCGCTGCTCCGTGTTATCCATCTCATGTAAACCTCGGAGAGTCCTGACTTCTCCCGTGTATTCAGAGATGTGGAATAAAGCAGGACTGGCAGACTGCACCAGACTATAGAGGAGCCAGGCATTGTGCCCAGAATCCACATCCACGGCAGACACCTTACTGACTAAATACCCAGCAGCTGCAGATCTTGGGATGGTCTCCTGAGCAATGGTCTCCACTGTGTTCTCTGGGTATAAGATAGTGGGAGGGTTGTCATTTGTATCCAGAATAAATATGAAGACGGAAACATTGGAGGATAATTTTGGAGATCCAGAATCTTCCACTCTCGCTGTGATCTGCAGAACCTGGAATTGTTCGTAGTCAAAAGACCTTTGTGCATAAACATTCCCGGTGTCGGAGTTAACGTAGACGAATGAAGAGGCCGGAGAACCGTGGATGTGGCTCTCAGCGATGGAGTAAATGAGGTTTGCATTATCTCCCTCATCCGGATCTACAGCAGACACCGAACATAACAGTCTGCCGGCCTCATTGTTTTCTGGTATGAAGGCATTGTACACATTGTGCAGAAATGCTGGAGGATTATCATTCACATCAGAGATATTAAGGCTGATTGTAATCTGGCTGCTGAGAGACGGAGACCCCAGATCTGATGCCGTCAGTATAATGGTATATTGTGAGAGCTTCTCCCTGTCCAGATGTCCACTAGTGACCAGAGCGTAACGCTGTGACATGGGCTGGATTTTAAAGGGTAAATTTGATGACACTTCCAATCTAATTTCACCATTTTTACCAAAATCCTTATCTCTGACTGTGATGAATCCAACCACAGTTCCTATAGGAGCATTCTCAGGAACCTCAGTATTTTTAGAAGTTAAAATAATTTCGGGCGTGTTATCATTGATATCTGTTACATCCACCTGAACAACACATCTTCCTTCCAGCTTGGGTGATCCTTTGTCTACTGCTTTGACAAATAATTCGTATGATTTTGATGCCTCAAAATCTACAGATCCTTTTATAAATATGTCACCCGTTAGCGAATTAATATCAAATATGTGTTTTGCAGATTCTAACGTATGGTGATCAAAAGAATAGAAAATGTCTCCATTTGTGCCATCATCTAAATCACTGGCATTGAGCTTTATAATTACTGTTCCCAGTGATATATTTTCCAGCACCTCTACCTTATAATTAGGCTGTTTGAAAATTGGAGGATTATCATTGATATCTAACACTATAATCGTTATCTGAGTGGATCCGGATCTGGCTGGATCTCCTCCATCTATAGCAGTGAGAAGGAGCTTGTGCTCAGCTATTTCTTCTCTGTCTAGAATTTTCTCCAGCAATAATTCTGCAATGAGCGTTCCATCATTGCGTTTTTTTTCTATTAAAGTAAAATATGCATTATGATTCAATCTATACTGACTAATGTCATTTTTTCCAACATCTAAGTCAATAGCAGTTTCCAAGGGAAATTGACCTCCTGGGTTTGTAAATTGTTCTGTAATTTTAATAACTTGATTAGAAACTGAGAAAATGGGTGAATTATCATTAATATCCAGAACGTCGATCTCCAGACTCTGCAGCTCCAGAGGATCCTCAGCCACAGCCTCTAAATGCAGGACACAGCTCAGGCTGGATCCACACAGGCTCTCCCTATCAATCCTCTCATGGACGACCAGAGCTCCATTCTTCTGCTCTATAGAAAACAATCTGCTGTTTCCTTCCGACCCCAAACTCAGTCTCCTTCTACTAATATCAGCCAGATTCACCCCCAGATCCTGAGCCACGTTCCCCACAACAGTCCCTGGATGAGACTCCTCAGCAACAGAATAACGCAGCTGCCCAGAGACCCAGCCCCAGCTACACAGGAGAAGGGAGAAAGCTACTTGCCATTTCCAAGCCTTCACAAAGCTCTGATTGTCCATATCTTAAATCCTTCTTCTAAAATGTGTGGAGAATAATCATCATCCCATCAATCCAAGTGTGTGAGCAGCAAAAATATAAATCCTAGGCACGGGAAAATCCTGGTTTTCCTGCATTGAAATCCTCCGCAGGGCTCTCATCGGAGCTGCAGCTCTTCTTTGTGTGAGAGACGATGGGAGGGTGAATCACTGAGCCAGGGGGAGGAGAGCGCACAGCTGACATGAGAAGGCTGAATGCAGTAGCTGTGAAATGTGGATGACGTTGCTGCCCTCTGCTGTTCAATATGTACAATTACAATCAAATAGGGACAATGCATATATATATATATATGTATATATATATATATATATATATGTATAAATATATACATATATGTTTTAGTATAATATTTACATGTATATAATATATATATATATATACATATATATATATATATTTATGTATAATGCATATAACAATTTTTTTTATTTTTTTATTGTTACTTTAATATCTTAGACATCTTATTTGAAATAGCTATGAATATTTATTTCTTTAAAAGCTGAAATTATAATTTAAATTAAGGTCTGAATAAATAGATATTATATATACTGTATATATATATATATATAAATATATATATATATATATGTTTTACATTTAGCAGAAAAAAGTTGCAAAATATAGTAAGATCATAATGAATAACACCTTCCCTCCCACTGATTATTTATTATTATTTTTAGTAATTGTATAATGCTTATGTTTTCTACAATACTATTTAATCGAAATAACATATACCTAGGTATTACCATTTCTTTGGTTCTTTTATAATCTACATTATGAGTGTTAGAATATTAATGGCAATATGTAAGTGTAAACATTACATTGTAAAATCAAGTGTCGTATGTAACATTCAAATGCACATATTCTGCTCTGACATATATACTGTATATGAACTTCATATATATCTCTATTCATATTCTAGAATATTCTATTCTATTCATATGTGAGAAAGTCGGTGCCTTTGGAGACTTTGAAAACTTTGATATAAATCCTTAAGACTTTAGATTTTTAGGTTGGTATTTCAATAAAGATACATTTTTATGCATAAAAAAATGTGAAGCTGTAATTTATCCAAATTAAGTAATAAGAAAAAATAGTGGAAGGAAAAACAAATTCATGCTTTGATCAAGTATTTAAAAAAGGACAATGGCTTTCAAGGACAATTTTTATACCATGCATTTGTGGCATATTGTTCAGTGGGTGATCAGTGCTAGTAGGTAAGTTATAAGTCACTTTGTCTTCTGTTTCCCCCTCTCCTTTTTTTCTGGAATCCTCAGAGTTGTCACATTATGGTCATCACTGCTAAAAGCTGAATGGAGGAGACAGAAGACTATGTGGAACGATCCCACATAGCAAAGCTGCTGCTTCATGCAAAGGGCTGGAGGAAGCATTTATAGTTGATATTTAGTTGGTATTTAAAATCCTCAGTTTTTCATAGTTTATTTCAATGGTTTCATATGGCAAAACCATGCGTACCAACGTACAATATTGCTGCAGGATTTACTCTTAATATATGGTCATGGCCATAATATCGCCTAGGGTATGTGCACGCAACATCCTAGGCGGATTCCAACTAAAATCTGTTTGAAACAGATTTAAAAAGGCAAAAAAATAAAAATAAGCACAGCAATGACTTGCTGTGTATATGATGGCACTAACTGGCGCTAGACAGCTCCAACATTCGTGAGCATTCATCAACACTAGGGATGGGAATGATTCAGAGCTTTCCCAGAACAGGCATACATCCATTCACACAATAATTCATTTATACTAGCATAGGGCCATGCAGCCATGTGAACTTTTCATAGCTGTAGCTCTCCAGGACCTTCCTAGTGATCCTATAGGAGCCACTACAGGACCTGAGCATGTGACCCCCGACCTCCAATGAGAGGTTGACCCATGGGCATGCTCAGTAGGGGAAAACAGGACATAGTCCCTGTTACGTCTGCTCGCCACTGATTTGTGCTGGCTGCATGGGCTGAGCCTGGTAATGTAGTAGTAGCTAAGCACAATGTATCTGCTTGAGCAGACGCTGTGGTCGACGTCTCTGCTGAGCAGGATCCATTGCAGCTGGAGGAGACTGGGAGACCACAGAGGACAAGGTTCGAGATTCCTCCTGTGCAGCTGCGGGAACTCGACACCTAACAATAACAGACTACTAATCTTTTATACACTAGAAATGGTAAAGAGAGGGGCGCAATAGCGCAGTTACCAAAATAACAATCAGTTTACTGTAATGTAAAATTCTCACCTTTACACATTGTTAGTATGCACAACACATGTACTAAGTATAATAGAAGGGCTGCAGATGGCACCAGACTCGTGAAGGATCTTTAAGAAATTTTGGATAGGATATAGGTTAATATTGGCTATGTAAGTGAGGGGGTGGACAAGATGTCCACAAAACGTGTAGTTTTATAGCCCTGAATAAAGTATGCAACTCTTCTGAATTCTGTGATTCCCATGCCTGATTTTGGAGGAGTGTGGATTTGTCGGCATCTTGAATATCCTATCCAGAAAATCTTTTTTGTAATCTGTTAATGGGTCCGTTTTTTAGCATTATGGCTGCCGAGAACACTATTGGTGTTCAGAGACTCCTCCATTAAAAACATACAATACAAATGGAACAAAAACGGATGCAAAACTGAAACCAATGTGAGCGTCCATTTTTTTCTCTGGTTTCAATGGATCCAATTTAAAAAAAAATACTGGATCCATTATAAATGAAAATGTGAACAGAGTCCTAGAGGGGACTGTGTTTTCAGGAAAATAAAACTATAAATTACAACTCATTGTTAAAATACTGTTCTAAACATGACAAAACAATTATCTTTGGGGTTCCTCACTGTTTCCCTTCTGTTCTTGTTTACGTCACCATTTTCTGTGTAAAATTATAATGCATATGAGCCGACGAGCTAATATCTGCAGATAAGCATAATCACGAAAAATTGGCAACAGTGGTATCAACATAGCAAGTATGTTTAATCATTATAAGTTACAGGATGGGAAGGTATATTGATGATTTTATATTTTACAATATTTGACAAAGTTAAAATACATTTGTATTCGTAGAAAAACCCTTTAACGGAAAAGCCATTCCAACGAGCATCAAACAATACAGGTTACGAGAACAGCATTCTCACCCCACAGAGCCTCTGTATATAATGACTCAAATAATACAATAAGAACATACAAATAGTATCTAAAAGCTAAAAAATATAATAGCCATTGATTTGCTGCTGAAATATTAAGAGACGTTCACAAGTTCCAATTATTTCCAGCTTGCAAAGTACTAGAGATGAGTGAATATATTTGGATGGAATTGAATTCCACTTGAATATTACAAAAATCTGAAAATGTCTTCCTAATTTTCTTCTGCTCAGGTTGTGCAAAACGGTGGCTGCTGGAAGAGGTTAAAGAATTTTTAAAAAATTACTTGCACTCACCTTACCGCTCCCCTTTCCGGCTCAACTGCTCCTTACCATCACTCGTCTTGTCCTTGTTGTTTCTTCTTTTCACTGCCATGAGTGATGAATTACCTAGACCTTTCACTCTAGGCTGGGACTTCCAACTCTGATGAGGCCCAGAACGACTCTTCGCATGTGCATGACATCATGAAATTGTGACCTAATATGAGCTTGCGAAGAACCCTCCAGGGCCTCATCAGAGCCATAAGTCCCTGCCTAGTGTGTGAAGATGGCCCTTAGCCACGGTGATAAGGTGCGGCAAAATCCAGATGGGTGACGGTGAAGAGCAGAGGGGCAAGAGAAATGGGCGGTAAGGTAAGAATAAGTACAAGAGAATTCAAGATTTCTCTCGCGTATCACCCCTACTCTGGAACTCTCTACCACAACACATCAGACTCTTGCCTACCATCGAAACCTTCAAAAAGAGCCTGAAGACCCACCTCTTCCGACAAGCCTATAACCTGCAGTAACCACCGATCCACCAAACCGCTGCATGACCATCTCTATCCTCACCTGCTGTATTCTCACCCATCCCTTGTAGATTGTGAGCCCTCGTGGGCAGGGTCCTCTCTCCTCCTGTACCAGTTGTGACTCGTATTGTTTAAGATTATTGTACTTGTTTTTATTATGTACAGTGGGGCAAAAAAGTATTTAGTCAGTCAGCAATAGTGCAAGTTCCACCACTTAAAAAGATGAGAGGCGTCTGTAATTTACATCATACGTAGACCTCAACTATGGGAGACAAACTGAGAAAAAAAAATCCAGAAAATCACATTGTCTGTTTTTTTATAATTTTTTTTTGCATATTATGGTGGAAAATAAGTATTTGGTCAGAAACAAACAATCAAGATTTCTGGCTCTCACAGACCTGTAACTTCTTCTTTAAGAGTCTCCTCTTTCCTCCACTCATTACCTGTAGTAATGGCACCTGTTTAAACTTGTTATCACTATAAAAAGACACCTGTGCACACCCTCAAACAGTCTGACTCCAAACTCCACTATGGTGAAGACCAAAGAGCTGTCAAAGGACACCAGAAACAAAATTGTAGCCCTGCACCAGGCTGGGAAGACTGAATCTGCAATAGCCAACCAGCTTGGAGTGAAGAAATCAACAGTGGGAGCAATAATTAGAAAATGGAAGACATACAAGACCACTGATAATCTCCCTCGATCTGGGGCTCCACACAAAATCCCACCCCGTGGGGTCAGAATGATCACAAGAACGGTGAGCAAAAATCCCAGAACCACGCGGGGGGACCTAGTGAATGAACTGCAGAGAGCTGGGACCAATGTAACAAGGCCTACCATAAGTAACACACTACGCCACCATGGACTCAGATCCTGCAGTGCCAGACGTGTCCCACTGCTTAAGCCAGTACATGTCCGGGCCCGTCTGAAGTTTGCTAGAGAGCATTTGGATGATCCAGAGGAGTTTTGGGAGAATGTCCTATGGTCTGATGAAACCAAACTGGAACTGTTTGGTAGAAACACAACTTGTCGTGTTTGGAGGAAAAAGAATACTTAGTTGCATCCATCAAACACCATACCTACTGTAAAGCATGGTGGTGGAAACATCATGCTTTGGGGCTGTTTCTCTGCAAAGGGGCCAGGACGACTGATCCGGGTACATGAAAGAATGAATGGGGCCATGTATCGTGAGATTTTGAGTGCAAACCTCCTTCCATCAGCAAGGGCATTGAAGATGAAACGTGGCTGGGTCTTTCAACATGACAATGATCCAAAGCACACCGCCAGGGCAACGAAGGAGTGGCTTCATAAGAAGCATTTCAAGGTCCTGGAGTGGCCTAGCCAGTCTCCAGATCTCAACCCTATAGAAAACCTTTGGAGGGGGTTGAAAGTCCGTGTTGCCAAGCGAAAAGCCAAAAACATCACTGCTCTAGAGGAGATCTGCATGGAGGAATGGGCCAACATACCAACAACAGTGTGTGGCAACCTTGTGAAGACTTACAGAAAACGTTTGACCTCTGTCATTGCCAACAAAGGATATATTACAAAGTATTGAGATGAAATTTTGTTTCTGACCAAATACTTATTTTCCACCATAATATGCAAATAAAATGTTAAAAAAACAGACAATGTGATTTTCTGGATTTTTTTTTCTCAGTTTGTCTCCCATAGTTGAGGTCTACCTATGATGTAAATTACAGACGCCTCTCATCTTTTTAAGTGGTGGAACTTGCACTATTGCTGACTGACTAAATACTTTTTTGCCCCACTGTATACCCCTCCTTACATGTAAAGCGCCATGGAATAAATGGCACTATAATAATAAATAATAATAATAATAAGTGATTTTTCATGTTTGTACATCTTATGTTTATTATGCTCGGGGTTTGAAGAGACCCCCGAACATAGTAAGGGGCATTAAATTTGCAGGTAAAAAAAATTCTGTTAATCAAATTTACTAGAAAAATCTGAAAGACCTGACAAATTCAAATTTTTGGCTGATTTGCTCATCTCTATCCAGCAGGTTTATTTTTTCTAATACTAAAAATGGTAATAAAAAGGAGTAATAATAACTATCTATGGTTCCTTAAAGGCTGTGTGCTTTACATTCCCCAAAATACATATATATAGGCCAATACATAGCAGCACATTACTCCAAAGTTGTACAAAGACAAATGAAGGCTTTACTATATGGAAAACATAGAGAAAGATTGTGGCATGCAACATTTCATATTACATACAGTATGTATTCTCCCCCAGTAACTTTATCTGTGTATTATGATTTTAATATTTTTTAAATCATTTTATGAAAATAAATAGTAAGATTTTAAAAATAAAAAGTATTTCAATTTGTACTTGGAGCCATTCTATACATTCATAATTTGTTTCTGGATATTGTATAATACCTGCTAGAAAAGTATTATGAGATATGTAAAGTATCGGGCTGGAAACACGTCAATATTTCCTAAGAGGCATACTGGTTGACCTTATTAATCCACCTAGTAAAATAGATATACAAAGAGAAGGGGGAATGTATGAAGGTATCTCACCTGGTGTTCACTGACATTGTCTGAGTCTGTGATTGCTGTTGTTTCTCTGCATATGTCAGTAAGCTGAGAACAATCAGATGGAGTTGTAAATGCAAAATCAGCAACCGGAGCTGGAGGAAAACATCCAGGGTAACACTGTGATGGTGGATCTGGTGGAGCCATCCGCACCTCCATGTACTTCAGTGTCCCATCTGTGTTCAGGTAAAGGGTTGGTTTGTACTGATCCATGTAGGATGTAGAAAGGGATTTGTCAGAGAAGCAGAATCCACACCCAGAATCATAATTCTTTCTAAGGCATCGGACAAGTAATATAGAAAATGTGACCAGAAAAACTGCGCTGATGGCCACAAGGGAGACGATAAGATACAGAGTCAGGTCTGGAGCAGATTTGGCATTTGTAAGAAAGTCTTGAGACTTAGGACTTTCCTGAGCCACAGAGTCTAATATATTCACAATGATGGTAGCTGTGGTGGTCATAGAAGGTTCTCCATGGTCCCTGACGGCAATCACAAGTCTCTGCTCCGTGTTATCCATCTCATGTAAACCTCGGAGAGTCCTGACTTCTCCTGTGTATTCTGAGATGTGGAATAAAGCAGGACCGGCAGACTGCACCAGACTATAGAGGAGCCAGGCATTGTGCCCAGAATCCACATCCACGGCAGACACCTTACTGACTAAATACCCAGCAGCTGCAGATCTTGGGATGGTCTCCTGAGCAATGGTCTCCGCTGTGTTCTCTGGGTATAAGATAGTGGGAGGGTTGTCATTTGTATCCAGAATAAATATGAAGACGGAAACATTGGAGGATAATTTTGGAGATCCAGAATCTTCCACTCTCGCTGTGATCTGCAGAACCTGGAATTGTTCGTAGTCAAAAGACCTTTGAGCATAAATATTCCCGGTGTCGGAGTTAATGTAGACGAATGAAGAGACAGGAGAACCGTGGATGTGGCTCTCAGTGATAGAGTAAATGAGGTTTGCATTATCTCCTTCATCCGGATCTACAGCAGACACCGAACATAACAGTCTGCCGGCCTCATTGTTTTCTGGTATGAAGGCGTTGTACACATTGTGCAGAAATGCTGGAGGATTATCATTCACATCAGAGATATTAAGGCTGATTGTAATCTGGCTGCTGAGAGACGGAGACCCCAGATCTGATGCCGTCAGTATAATGGTATATTGTGAGATCTTCTCCCTGTCCAGATGTCCACTAGTGACCAGAGCGTAACGCTGCGACATGGGCTGGCATTTGAAGGGCAAATCTGGTGACACTTCCAGACTGATCCCTCCATTTTTACCAGAATCCTTATCTCTGACTGTTATTAAACCGATTACTGTTCCTTCTAGAACATTTTCGGGAACTGGATTATAATTGGCTGTAAATATAATTTCTGGGCTGTTATCGTTCACATCCACTATTTCTACCTGTACAGCGCATCGTCCTTCCATTTCTGGAACTCCTTTATCTACTGCCTTTATAGATAACTCATAAAAAAAAGCTTCTTCATAGTCTACATTTCCTTTTACGAAGATTTCACCCGTCTGTGGATTTAAGTCAAATATTTTCCTTGCTGCATCTGGGGTATTGCGATGAAATGAATATTCAATCACTCCATTCAGCCCTTCATCCCTATCTGTCGCATTTAATTTTACAATTACTGTTTTTAAAGGCAGATTTTCTGGGATCTGGATGTTATAAACTGATTGAGAAAACGCTGGTGCATTATCGTTAATATCATATATTGTGACCGTGATCTGCAATGTCCCTGTACGAGGCTTTTCTCCTCCATCCAGTGCAGTAAGGAGAAGCCTGTGCTCTTTCTTTTCTTCCCTGTCCAGAATCTTTTGTAGCACCAGTTCTGGAATTATCAGTCCATCGTTCTGGTTAGTGATGGACAGAGCAAAGTATGGATTTGTATTGAGCTTATACTGGTTTATGCTGTTAGCAGCCACATCGGGGTCTTGTGCTGTTTCTAATAGAAATCGTGCACCGGGGCTAGAATGCTGTTCCATAATTTTTATTTCTTGCTTATCAACGGGAAATACTGGGGAATTATCATTGATGTCTAATATTGTAATCTCCAGATTAAACAGCTCTAATGGATCTTGTACCATAATCTCTGCATGCAGTAGACAGTTCACAGTAGATCCACACAGCTCCTCTCTATCTATTCTTTGTCCTACAAGGAGAAACCTATTCTGGTCAATTATAAAATATCTGCTGCTTCCTTCTGTCCCTAAATGAAGCCTGCGATTATCCAAATTCACACGATTTATCCCCAGATCCCGAGCTACGTTCCCCACAACAGTCCCTGGATGAGACTCCTCAGCGACAGAATAACGCAGCTGCCCAGAGACCCAGCCCCAGCTATAAAGGAGAAGGGAGCAGACTACTTGCCGTGCCCAAGCCTTCGGTGATCTTCTGTAGTCCATATCTTAAGTCCTGTTTGCATGAATTCTCAATAAAATCCTTTGCTATTGTTCCCATCAGTATTTTTTTTATGGATTAAATCCCTTATCTCTCGTCCATAATGTCGTCTGGTCCGTCATTGTTGCAGCAGCTCTTCTTTGTGTGAGGAAAGGTGGGAGGGTGAATCACTGAGCCAGGGGGAGGAGAGTGATGATGCAGAATGAACAGATAAGCTGGGGAAGCTTAGCATGATATGAAATGACAAGTCTGCCCTCTGCTGGCCAAAATTGTGAACTACAAGTTGATTTTTTTTCTTTCAGATTTACAGAAGTATAATAGATGTAATACAAATTTCTGCAAGGTTGTGACCCTACATGATGATTAATTTATAGGAAGATCACTTAATTATATAATTTAAGAAATGAAATTGAATCCATAGATTACTATTTATGTAGGTGAAGTAAAATATCATATAGTTGTGTAAGTAAAATAGTAAAAATCAGTAGTGAATGATAAAAAATGGCAAAGGTATGGTATTTCCCAATGAAGGCAAAGGTGACGCAAATTCTACAATATTACGATAAATTCTACAATACTGTGCAGCAACATTTTTACAAATATAGAGGCATCTCATGATTTGAATTAATCCGTTGTCTTAGAAGAGCACTTCCAATTTGGATAGGCTAAATGCTGCTTCAACAGAATATGGCCAATGTTCACCTAGCAGATATCATACCTTAAGGTACCGTCACACTAGACGATATCGCTAGCGATCCGTGACGTTGCAGCGTCCTGGCTAGCGATATCGTCCAGTGTGACAGGCAGCAGCGATCAGGCCCCTGCTGTGCTGTCGCTGGTCGGGGAAGAAAGTCCAGAACTTTGTTTCGTCGCTGGACTCCCCGCAGACATCGCTGAATCGGCGTGTGTGACACCGATTCAGCGATGTCTTCGCTGGTAACCAGGGTAAACATCGGGTAACTAAGCGTAGGGCCGCGCTTAGTAACCCGATGTTTACCCTGGTTACCATCGCTAAAGTAAAAAAAACAACCACTACATACTTACCTACCGCTGTCTGTCCCTGGCGCTCTGCTTCTCTGCTCTGGCTGTGAGCACAGCGGCCGGAAAGCAGAGCGGTGACGTCACCGCTCTGCTTTCCGGCTGCCTGGCGCTCAGAGCCAGAGCAGAGAAGCAGAGCGCCGTGGACAGACAGCGGTAGGTAAGTATGTAGCGGTTGTTTTTTTTACTTTAGCGATGGTAACCAGGGTAAACATCGGGTTACTAAGCGCGGCCCTGCGCTTAGTTACCCGATGTTTACCCTGGTTACCGGGGACCTCGGGATCGTTGGTCGCTGGAGAGCGGTCTGTGTGACAGCTCTCCAGCGACCAAACAGCGACGCTGCAGCGATCCGGATCGTTGTCGGTATCGCTGCAGTGTCGCTAAGTGTGACGGTACCTTTAGGTTACACAAGCCATTTTATCAGCAGATGTCTGGCCTTTGGATACAGTATTGTCACCATAAATCATATGGGGATTCAAATGACTAGATTTGTCCTTCCTAACTTGTTTCCATGACCATAGTAACATCTTATAATCAGAAATGACCATGTTGTCATCAAAACCTGCTGAGCTATATATATATCACAGATGGTTAAATCTGTTTTCACTCCTTGCAGACACAAACTCTCAACAGTATTTCTTGAAAAATATAACATTACAGGTTATGGGCACTCGCCACTGTGATGGACGCTGATCCAAAAAAGATACATGTCCTTTTTGGATCAACTAATGTCTGATTACCGTATGTGGAGTTGGAAAGAAATGTTTCCTATAATATGGAGCAATTATGGGGCATCTGCTTCATGGGGTTTTTACCTTCCCCTGGATCAAAATATTTGACAATCGGTTAAACATGATGGACTTGTGTCTTTTTGTGTTCCATTATCAATGCTGTTTTATCCCACTGAACTAAAATACGTGTGAATATAAGGTCCAGTGATGAGCGAGTGTGCTCATTACTAGAGTTTTCCGAGCATGCTAGGGTGTTTTCCGAGTATTTTGGCATGCTCGTAGATTGTAGCTGCATGATTTGTGGCTATTAGACAACATAAACACATGCAGGGATTGCCTGTTTGTTAGGGGATCCTCACATTTATTCAGGCTGTCTAGCAGCCGCAAATCATGCAGCTGCAGAGACTCAGACATAGTATATGAGCAAGCCCAAAACACTCGGAGAACACACGAGCATGCTCAGAAAACTCAAGCACACTCGCTCATCACTAATGAGGTCCCATTCTGAACCACCATAATGCCACTCATCATTAAGAAAAACAAAAGACACCAACAGTACTACGGCAATCCTGTAAAGAAAGTTGTGTACCCAGATTGTGTTCCCCTTCAAGCTTATCTCGTTGTGTTGGATTTGTTCACCTTTTATTTTTGCACTCAGGATACAATACCTCTCTTGGCCTTGAAATTAAATGTTCAATGTTCAGCTGCAGCCCATGATTTACCAACAAACATGATCAAAGGAAATAGTAGATGAAGAGAACAAGCAAAAAAGAAGCTTGTTGTTGGCTCTATGCTAACATTTTGTGTTCTTTATTTTTCTATTTGCCAACATATTTCAAGATCACGTGTCCTGGTTAGATCGGTATGATCTTAAAAAGTGTCAATCGACAGAAAAAGAAAAAATTGATTTTGTTTGAAGGCATTTATCATTGAACTTAATCTTAATATAGTGATGTCAGACTTCTTTTTCACTTCTCATCATTCACACAATGTTAAGACACTTTGCTAAAATTACCGTAGTCTTTTAACAAAATACATTTAAATGCAAATTTTTCAATGTTTAAAAGTTCGAAAACTAATATAACATCAATAATTCTGCCTCATTTAATCAACTAAAACTGAAGGTAAAATATCTATTTGAAAGAACTACATTTTTAACAATGTATTGCACAAAATTCTTATTAAATTATTAGTTAATAAAAAAATAAACACTTCAGAAATTATGGAAAAAGATAATATAAAAATTGAAATATGTTAGATTCTTTAACATGATATTAATTACTAAAACATAAAAAATATTAAATCATGGACCTAACTGAGAGCAAAATGTATCTCAATATTAAAAACTACTAAACCATTTAATTTGTACGCATTATGCTAAGAGCATAGAATTTATAAAAAAAGGAAACCTCTCAACTGGATGAAAAAATATCTCTAAAAATTTTTTTTGTGGAGAATTCATTTTACTAATGATGCTTTAAGAACTCACCTGATTTCCATTTTGCCAGCCTACATCAGACGAAGGGTTAATAATCTCCCCTGTCATATCTTGCAACTGAGGAAAATTTAGTGGCTTTATAGAACTGTAATCCAGCTTGTCATTGGCCCAGGGAAAACAAGCTGCATAGCATTGTCCCTGAGGTTCTGGAGGAACCATCCTAACCTCCATATACTTCAATGTCCCATCAGAGTTCAGGTAAAGAGCTGGCTGATACTGGTCCGTAAATGTCTTGGCTTGGTGTTTATCTAGAAAACAGCAGCTACTAAAGCTTTCACTATCCTCCTTTCTTAAGCATTTCACAAGTAGAATAATGAATGTGACAAGGGAAACCACACTGATGGCCACAAGAGAAATAATCAAATATAATGTGACGTCTGATGATGTCTTGGAATTTGAGAGAAAATCATGAGATTTTGTATTTTCTGCTATAACCTCATCCGCTATACTGAGAAGTACAGTCACTGTGGTGGATAATGGAGGCGTCCCCTGATCACTGATAGAAATGACAAGTTGTTGCTCCATGTTCTCGGTCTCCTGTAATCCTCTTACAGTCCTCACCTCTCCTGTGAATTTAGACACTTGAAATGATGAATAGTTGATTGAGTCAATGAGAGTAAACATCAACCAGGCATTGTGACCAGAGTCCAGATCCACTGCGGACAGTTTTGTCACCAGATATCCAGCACTTGCAGACTTGGGAATCCTCACTTGGACAATGAGGTCCTCAGAGTGCTCTGGATACAGCAGAGAGGGGGGATTGTCATTTGTATCCAGAATGAAGATAAAGACGGGGACAGTGGAAGACAACTGTGGAGATCCTGAGTCTTCTACCTTTATGGTGATTTGTAAAACCTGGATCTGCTCATAATCAAAGGATCTCTGAGCATATATATTCCCATCATTAGAATGAATGTACACAAAGGAGGAGACAGAGGAGCCGTCAATCTGACTCTCAACTATGGAGTAAACCATGTTAGAATTAACCCCCTCATCTAGGTCAGTAGCAGATACTGTACATAGAAGAGTCCCGGGGTCACTGTTCTCCTTAATGAAAGCATTATAAGTAGACTGTGTGAACACTGGAGCATTATCATTAATATCTGACACCTCGAGGGTGACGCTTGTTTTACTGTACAGAGGAGGAGACCCTAAATCAGAGGCTGTCAGCTCTATAGTGTATTGGGGGGTTTCCTCTCTGTCCAGATTCCCATCTGTGACAAGGGAATAACGGTTTTTATTAAGTCTAATTTTAAATGGTATTTTTGGGGACACATTAACTTTTACTTCCCCATTTTTCCCCGAATCTTTGTCTGTCACACTGATAAATCCAACAACAGTTCCCATTTGAGCATTTTCTGGGATATTAGTTTTCGTTGAGAGGAAAGAAATTTCTGGAGGATTATCATTTACATCTTCTATTTCCACCTGAACTAGGCAGTTCCCTATAAGCTTCGGTAATCCTTTATCCACTGCTCTAATTGCCAGCTCATGAAAATTCATGTCCTCAAAGTCAACAGTTCCTATTAAGAAAATGTCTCCGCTGTGCTGATTTAGATCAAATATTGCTTTGGCAGATTCAGATGTGTGACTCCCAAAAATATACTGTATCTCACCATTGGCTCCGTCATCCTGATCTGTCGCATTCAGGGTTAATATCACAGTATTTAGAGGCAGATTTTCCCTAATGCTGATTTTATAAACTGACTGATTAAAGACTGGAGGATTATCATTAATATCTAATACAACGATTGTTATTCTGCAGGTCCCTGATCTGGCCGGTTCTCCTCCATCAATAGCTGTGAGAATGAGGTGATGTTCTTGTTTTTCTTCTCTGTCTAAAACCTTTTCTAGTATCAGCTGAGGGATGAGCGTTCCATCCTTACGATTCTTCACAGACAATGAGAAATAAGGATTTGTATTCAGTGTATACTGACTGACACCATTCACACCGACATCTAAATCCTGTGCAATTTCTAATTCAAATTGAGCACCAGGAGTAGTAAAAGCCTCAGTAATTTCAATATTATGATCATTAGATATAAATGAGGGAGAATTATCATTAATATCCAGAATCTCTATTTCTAGGGTAAAAAGCTCCACAGGATTCTCAGCCACAACCTCTATCTGCAGTAAACAGCTGGGACTAGATCCACACAGGCTCTCCCTATCAATCCTGTCCTTCACAACCAGCCCTCCATTTGCCTGATTTACACTGAAATATCTTTGGTATTTCTCAGATCTCAGATGTATCCTGCGCTGAGAGAGCTCTGCACGTTTTATCCCCAGATCCTGAGCTACATTTCCTACCAATGTCCCCGGCTCAGACTCCTCAACAATAGAATAACGAAGCTGCCCAGAGACCCAGCCCCAGCTACACAGGAGAAAGGAGCAGACTACTTGCCATTTCCAGCACTGACAAAAGCCTCTGATGTCCATATCTTAAATGATTCTCTTGATATTTGATGTCATGTAGATCCTGTGTAATCCAAGCTGCATGAGGATTATTGTAAGAAATCACAGTTCCACCCCAAAAGAAATCAGTAAATCCAAGGAAAAAATACATCCGCAGAGCTCTCATCAGAGCAGCAGCTCTTCTTTGTGTGAGAGACGATGGGAGGGTGAATCACTGAGCCAGGGGGAGGAGAGCGCACCGCTGACATGAGCACATTCTCTGAAGTAGATGAAAATTCCTAGAGGATGACAAGTCTGCCCTCTGCTGGACAATGCTATGAATTACTTCTAATAGTAAAACTAAAAAATGAATTCACTGCAGAAACTCCTACAATTCTTTAGTATACACTTACACTAGTAATAATAAAATACAAATTATAAGACAATTACATATTGCAAAGAAAATGTATGAAGAAATGTACATATTTTAACTGATATACATAAAAATGCACCACTACTGCTAATAGTAAAAAATTATCAGATGAGTAAGGTAACACAGAATATCACTTTCTCTATTAATAATATAATTGTTTTGGATTCTAATTCTTTATGCCTAAGTAAGATGAATGAAAATGGGTTTTCTAATAGGGAATATGTCAGCAGGTTTTTGCTACCTCATCTGAGAGCAGCATGATGTATGCAAAGAGACCCTGATTCCAACCATAGATCACTTAGATTTCTGGGTGCAGCCATTCTCACACAATCAGAGCTTTTAGGCTATGTGCACATGTAGGAAATGTGGTGCAGAATTTTCTGCACTAAATCTGCATCTCCTGGCAGAATCTGCAGGTGCGTTTTTTATGCGTTTTTTGTGTTTTTTATGCGTTTTTTGTGCGTTTTTTATGCGTTTTTTAAGCGTTTTTTGTGCAGATTTTACTACTGTTGATTTCTATAATGGAGGGGTGCAGAAACGCCGCAGAACTGCACAAAAGAAGTGACATGCAGTGCTTCTTTGAAATCTGCAGCATTTCTGTGCAGATTTTTCTGCACCATGTGCACAGCTTTTTTTTCATATTGATTTACATTGTACTGTAAATCACAGTGCAGTTCTGCAGCGTTTCTGCTGCAGAAAAATCTGCTGCAGTTTTGCACTAAATCTGCACTAAATCTGCATCGTGTGCACATACCCTTAGATTTAGCAATGACGTAGAGCTGAGAAAGCTAACCCCGCCCTCCACAAGGTCTGTATGTGCAATGTCTATTGCTTGACCAGACGGCACAAGCGGCTATGTCAAATCAATGATAAGCTACTGGTGCTAAAATTATTGCAAGCAAACAAAAGTGCTTACTAATGAAAGAATCCCTGAAATCTGTGTTTTAACCCCGACAGCATGCTCTAAAAACCTGCTGACAGTTTCCCTTTAATGTGACAACCTCTTTAATTTTGCTTGAGTATGTTCATTTTCACTTTGTTATTATGATTAATCTACGTTTATGGGTTGTTAATAGGATTATGTAGTCAAGGCAATTCCACTGGAGATGATCCGATCTTTTGAAATTCATATTTACCAGCTTTATAAAATTTTCCAATGAAATTTGATTTGATGTGAATAGATTGGCGGCAAATCAAAATTGCTCCAAAGCCTAAAAATATTGTATGACACATTATGTACAGTATTTTTTGGCTTTCACTCCTCTCCATGGCTAAGTTGCCAGCTGCAATGTCCACTCATTATTCAGATTCGTCACAAAATAGCTGCTGCATTTCCTTTGTTTGCTTTTATACAGCCTATGATAGTTCCTCTTGATTGGGTTTGCTATACCATGTGATGCAATAGCGTAAATGCCTTATGGGAAAGCCCGCCCATTGTCATGTGATCTTTTTCTGGCTCATGAGGTCTTTTGCGAAATGTAAAATGGTGATGGCTATTACAGGTGATTTCCGCCAATTGAACAGCAAATTGTTTCAATTTACAGGGTTCAGCAAATTCCTAAAATTTCAGTACAACGCGATTCGCACATTTCTATATTCTGCATAATTAAAATGTTTTGACCCTACAAACAATAAATTACACCTTTACAAATGTGTCATTTTTTATCCAGCTAATGACATAAGACCACGTAATGATTTTCACATAATTGCAGAAATACAGGCCATCTGTATATCTAAAATTTCACAGTTTCTGAGTCTGCCCGCATTAAGTCCACCACAGGAAACCATTCTGAGTGCTTATTGTCAATCTACAGGGAACAGGCACAATTTAATTTCTAATTACATCCTAATTGATGCAGACACCAAACATATCATCACACAGGCCACATTACTAATAAATTAAAACTGCTCTGCGATTGTATGCTATGAGTTACAAAAACAGCTTTTCATTAGGTATTATTGATATGCCGCTTTATTTTTTATGACAATGCTGTTTCAGAAATGCTGCAATACTATGTATTCCAAATCTGTTTGCAATGATTGCAGTATATAGTACAGTGATAAATCTAATTAAACAAGTAAATAAAAAGTTAGATTGTTATAATAACTTACAATATTAAACAATTTTCTAGACCTTAGATTTCTTCATGGTTACTGTGCATTTACAATAATATTTTGTTTAAAAAAATAAATGGCAGTATTACTATATTGAGTAAGTTTAACTACTTCTGGACCAATCATAAAATTTAAACATTAGAGAATTCCATATTTTACTCTGTAGTGACATTATAAAATGTGAATATAGAGTAAGCAGCTGACAGGAGATCGTGCAACTGTGTGGAGGTGGGTGCTTCTTTCAGTGTTCCCACAGAGATAATAACTTAGTTTATTACCATGTTAACCTTCTCCATCACTATATACACAATGTTGAACAAGCTTTGTGTATACTGCAATTGAGAGCACTGACAGTGCTTCCTCCTCTGGACCCAGCAGTCATGTGATAGCTGGATGATGGAAGGAAAGGGAGCAGGAGCTGCTGGACCCTAGGAGACCCACTCAACTCTTTATCCCAGGAGTCTGAATTTCTTCTATGACTTGGGCTAACATAAAAGCCCCAGTTACAGGAACATCAGCAATAATAAGAATATTAATATGTTGAAGTGCCCCCAAAAGGTCTTTGAATACCTTAAGGAAACCACATTGTGTGTAATAAATGAAAATATAAATAATTATAAAAACTAAAAGAATGCAGTTAAAAATGTTTTAGTGGTATTTTGCAGTAGTAAAAAGACTACAAAAATAATAAAAAAAATTAACCAAATGTATCTTGAAAAAAATGTAAAATTGTGTTGAGTTTTCAAAAGGGAACATTTTTTAGAGCCAATACAAGCACATATACAATAAAACTTGAAAATGTGACTGGTCAGAAAATGGGTAAAATGATCCTGTAATTAACTCGTTAAAGAAGACCTAAAAGATATATAAAAAACTGACAGTAGGTGAAATTATTATTTTCTTAAATTCACATCATTAGCAACCCAGATTACTTCTTTTAGCATTACAGAAAGGCTTGATGTTCATTTTACCTCAAAATCTGTTGAGATTCATTTCTCTGGAACAAACTAATTGTAAGTACTAGAGTGTTTCTATACAGCTTCTTGATGGTAGATTAGCACCTCATGCTCAGATCTGGAAAAATTTGGCATTTTTTGATATTTTGTTGACTTTCAGGTTCAAAGAATACCAAATGAGGATCAGTTTGTTTATTTCTCTTATAAAGTTATTAAAGGTAAATCAATGTAGCACAAATCACACAAAAATTTACCTCAAATGCAGCTGAAACCCCAGACTTTACCTCATATTGAGCATTGTTATTTACTCAGCCATGGAATTTAATGACCATGTGTATAAAGCAGTTGACATAAAGGAGGATATAATTGTCTGTAAAATGTTAAACTGCAAAACACGGAATCAGCTGCCTGTGATGTGTTCATCTGAGTTTACCACGAAATGCTTAGCCACATCATGCTAAGGAGGAGCTGTGACAGCACTGCTGTTGCTGTTTCTAGCCTTCTTCTTCTGCTGCTCCATAATACTCATAAAAACATCTTACATATCCTCTTAAATAACTAAATCTAGTGTGAAGATGAGAGTTTTACCTTTGTATGAAGATAACCGAAATTCCTCAGCTTACATGCTCAACACTCCTAGTCTGCTCTCCACAGCAGCATATTCTATATGAGAAGCATGAAGTCTCACATAACTATCAAGTAGTGAGACAGCAGAGAGACACAACTACAATCAACTTAAGCCTCTCTTAATGGTTCAAAGATATTATCACCAAGTTTGACAGGGTTTTTTAGTTTGTATACTAGAGGAATATTTTATATCTTTCTTTGCTTTTATATCATAAATATTTTCAGGAGGCAATAGATCCCTTTAAAGAGTAATTTTAATGTATTTCACAAACCAATAGTGCCCAAGAAAATAAGAAACTATGTAATATATCTTATCAGTGAAATCAAATTCTTTTACTGACAGAATTGATCTGTTACTATTACCAAAATTCTCAATTCTGAGGTAAAATCTTTATTAAAAGAAGACAGACTCTCCCATTTCTGAGATAGTAGATGGCAGCTGCTACTGATAAGATTCTATGTAGATGGAAGGAGAGAATAGCTAGATGCAGACAGATTCCCTTTAATGTTGATGCTAGTGTTTGCTTTTCCCATACATTCATATATAAATGTATAGACACATATGTATTTCACAATATAGATTTGACCATCTTAACACCATTACCAACACACAACAGCAGTATGTATATCCCTTTACGACAAATAGAAAAGGGAGCAGCACCCTTGCCTATAAAAATCAGACAGCACTTATTAATTAAAAAAAGCCTAACTCAGTTAGTTCACAAGCCTAACTCAGTTTTTAGGGCTAAAAAAGTTATAAAATAATGGCTCATGCTATATTTGTCCTATAATTTGCTAATGAATTTGCGATTAAGGTGTGCAGGTATGATACGTCATTGTCATGGCAAAATGCTCCAGTCATGATAGTGGCTGCTACATGTGTATATTTTACAGGAACAGTACTATGCCATACACTATAATGTACATTTTTAAAGTACCTAAATACAGTGGAGATATAACGAATAATTAATCTATTAACAATGTCACAGTAACAGTAGGCCTTGGGCACTGACAGAAGGACTAATGTAAAGTAACATGACAGAACATCATTATATCACCTTTTCTGTGTCAGTGAGTGCATTCATCGCTGCGCTGTCTGAGGCTACAGTGGGGTCTTTAACCATAGCATTCATCTGAGGAAAATCCAGGCTCCTCATAAAACTAAAATCTTGTTGCTCCAGAGCTGGAGGTACATTAGTTTGGTAACTCTGACCTTGGGATCCAGGAGGAACCATCCTGACCTCCATGTATTTTAAGGTCCCGTCTGTGTTCAGGTACAGAGCCGGCTGATACTGATCTGTGTAGGATTTGGATTGGGAACCACCAAGAATACAGCAACTACTGCTGTAATCATAACTGTCCTTCCTCAGACATTTCACCAATAATATCATGAAGGTGACAAGTGACACTAAGCTGATGGCCACTAGGGAGATGATTAGATACAGAGTCATATCTGATGGGGGTTTGGAATTGGTCAGGAAGTCTCCAGTTTTTGGTCTTTCCACTATAACCTCATCCGCTATACTGACAAGTACAGTCACTGTGGTGGATAATGGAGGCGTCCCCTGATCACTGATAGAAATGACAAGTTGTTGCTCCATGTTCTCGGTCTCCTGTAATCCTCTTACAGTTCTCACCTCTCCTGTGAGTTTAGACACTTGAAATGAGGAATAGTTGATGGAATCAATGAGAGTAAACATCAACCAGGCATTGTGACCAGAGTCCAGATCCACTGCGGACAGTTTTGTCACCAGATATCCAGCACTTGTAGACTTGGGAATCCTCTCTTGGACAATGAGGTCCTCAGAGTGCTCTGGATACAGCAGAGAGGGGGGATTGTCATTTGTATCCAAAATGAAGATAAAGACGGGAACAGTGGAAGACAACTGTGGAGATCCTGAGTCTTCTACCTTTATGTTGATTTGTAAAACCTGGATCTGCTCATAGTCAAAGGATCTCTGAGCATATATATTCCCATCATTAGAATGAATGTACACAAAGGAGGAGACAGAAGAGCCGTCAATCTGACTCTCAACTATGGAGTAAACCAGATCAGAATTAACCCCCTTATCTAGGTCAGTAGCAGATACTGTACATAGAAGAGTCCCGGGGTCACTGTTCTCCTTAATGAAAGCATTATAAGTAGACTGTGTGAACACTGGAGCATTATCATTAATATCTGACACCCCGAGGGTGACGCTTGTTTTACTGTATAGAGGAGGAGACCCTAAATCAGAGGCTGTCAGCTCTATAGTGTATTGGGGGGTTTCCTCTCTATCCAGATTCTTGTTTGTGACCAATGCATAACGATTCTGATGAGTTTTTATTTTAAAAGGCACATTTGGTGACAAACTCAGTTTTATTTCTCCATTCTTTCCAGAATCCTCATCTCTTACATTAATAAATCCTACAACTGTTCCTATTAGAGCATTTTCTGGAATATCATTAGTCACTGTAGAAAATGTAATTTCTGGGGGATTATCATTAACATCTTCCACCTCCACATTAACTATGCAGCTTCCCCTCAGTTTGGGAAATCCTTTGTCTGCAGCTAAAATGGCTAATTCATAAAAATTAACGTCTTCAAAATCCACATGTCCATTGATATAAATTTCCCCATTTTGCTCATTTAAAGCAAATAATCTTTTTGCAGATTTAGATGTGTGATCATCAAATGAAAATGTAATTTCACCGTTCGTTCCGTCATCCTGATCTGTAGCATTTAATGTTAATATCACGGTTTTCAGTGGCAGATTTTCCCTAATGCTGATTTTATAAACCGACTGATTAAAGACTGGAGGATTATCATTAATATCTGATACAACGATTGTTATTCTGCAGGTCCCTGATCTGGCCGGTTCTCCTCCATCAATAGCTGTGAGAATGAGGTGATGTTCTTTTTTTTCTTCTCTGTCTAAAACCTTTTCTAGTATCAGCTGAGGGATGAGCGTTCCATCTTTACGATTCTTCACAGACAAAGAGAAATAAGGATTTGTATTCAGTGTATACTGACTGACACCATTCACACCGACATCTAAATCCTTTGCAATCTCTAATGAAAAACGAGCACCAGGACTTTCTACTAATTCAGTGATTTCTATAATACGATCTTTAGATGAGAATGTGGGAGAATTATCATTAATATCCAGAATCTCTATTTCTATGGTAAAAAGCTCCACAGGATTCTCAGCCACAACCTCTATCTGCAGTAAACAGCTGGGACTAGATCCACACAGGCTCTCCCTATCAATCCTGTCCTTCACAACCAGCCCTCCATTTGCCTGATTTACACTGAAATATCTTTGGTATTTCTCAGATCTCAGATGTATCCTGCGCTGAGAGAGCTCTGCACGTTTTATCCCCAGATCCTGAGCTACATTTCCTACCAATGTCCCCGGCTCAGACTCCTCAACAATAGAATAACGAAGCTGCCCAGAGACCCAGCCCCAGCTACACAGGAGAAAGGAGCAGACTACTTGCCATTTCCAGCACTGACAAAAGCCTCTGATGTCCATATCTTAAATGATTCTCTTGATATTTGATGTCATGTAGATCCTGTGTAATCCAAGCTGCATGAGGGTGAGGAATTTATCTGTCCATATTCCCCAAAAGATAATCCATCTGAAGAAAAGCACGATCCACACGGCTCTCATCAGGGCTGCAGCTCTTCTTTGTGTGAGAGACGATGGGAGGGTGAATCACTGAGCCAGGGGGAGGAGAGCGCACAGCTGACATGGGCACATTCTCTGGTATAGACTGAGTAATCTACTGGATGACAAGTCTACCCTCTAGTGGTCAATGATTAGAAATGCAGAAAATAAGCAGAACAGAGAAAGATAGGAAACACTGAATATTCTCTTCTGGCCTTTATTTAAAAAAATCTGCTTATTCTTGTGTAAATTAGATTTAAATGAAATTCATATGAATATAGAGATGTCTGATATTACATACATATCAACAGACATCTGAGATTATGCAAGCACACAGGCTTTATAATTAAACATCCTATATATTTACAATGAGCATAGTCTTCACATAATATATTTTAAACAAACTGTTAATTTTTAAGTATTGTATATTATTCTATAATACTGATATTTAAGCACAGAGAAATACAACTGATTATGTACAATATTAGTACATGTACAGCCTATTTAGTGCAATTGCATGAAAGGAAAAGTCAGGATAAGAATATTCGAAAAATTATTCAAAACTTTAAAAGAACAAGAAAATGCAAAGGTGTACATAGTAGAGACTAAAATTCCCACACACTTTTTATGTGCACATGGAGCAGCACACCATTCCAATATTTAAACCCTTACTGACCTCCGCCGTACTATTACTGCGGAGGTCAGATCCCCTGCTTTGATGTGGGCTACAGCGTTGAGCCCACCTCAAAGTCGGCATATGTCAGCTGTTTTGAACACCTGACATGTGTCCACAATAGCGGCGGGTGAAATCGCGATTCACCTGCCGCTATTAACTAGTTAAATGCCGCTGTCAAATGCTGACAGCGGCATTTAACCAGCGCTTCTGGCCTCACAGCCGGAAATGAGAGCATCGCCGATCCCGTCACATGATCGGGGGTCAGCGATGTGTCGGCATAGCAACCAGAGGTCTCCTTGAGACCTCTATAGTTGCTAATGCCGGATTGCTGTGAGTGACACCCTGTGGTCAGTGCTCATAGCAAGCCTGCAATTCAGCTACATAGGAGCGATTTGATAATCGCTGCTAAGTAGCAGAGCCGATCAGGATATGCCAGCTTCTAGCCTCCCATGGAAGCTATTGAAGCATGGCAAAAGTAAAAAAAAGTTAAAAAAATAAAAAAAAATATACAATTTTAAATCACCCCCCTTTCACCCCATTCAAAATAAAATAAAAAAATCAAAACTACACATATTTGGTATCGCCGCGTTCAAATTCGCCCGATCTATCAATAAAAAGAAGGATTAACCTGATCGCTAAACAGCCTAGTGAGAAAAAAATTTGAAATGCCAGAATTACGGTTCTTTGGTCGCCGCGACATTGCATTAAAATG